>NC_056745.1:852441068-852621068 GCF_019279795.1 Protopterus annectens
GGTTCAGAAAAATGTATTTCCCCACCTGGCAGACTAATTGCATCTGGTAGAGGCTCACTAATGGCGCCTGTTTCTATGTATTTATAGCATCAACCCAAACCATTACTACCTTTGGTTAGAGCCAGGATTAGGGACTCCACTGAATTTTTAAAGTTAATGAATGATTTTCAAGTGACCACAGATTCCTACCTGTGTACTCTTGATGTACAAGCCCTCTATACGAATATTCCACACCAAGGAGGTATAACAGCTGTTAGATTTCGGTTGTTGGAACTGGGATTTATTCACCCGAGCACTGTGATTTGCTATTAATGTTAGCCAAACTTGTTTTTGAACATAATGTTTTTTATTATGGCAAACAATGCTACCTACAACTAAAACAGACTACCATGGGCACAACCTTTGCTCCCATATATGCTTACCTTTTTATGGGGTTTTTAGAGCTGAAATTGATATTTGGGGACAGCAACAAATTTAAGAATAATCTAGTAATGTGGAGATGTTATCTAGATGACTGTTGGGGCATTTGGTCTGGTTCCCTATCTGAGTGCATCTGTTTGTGAAATATCTTACTTCTAATGAGTTAGGCTTGGTCTTCATTGATAGGATTGAACAAACTGATATAGATTTCCTGGATATTCATGTCTCTAAAGCTTTAGATAGTATTGGATTATATAGGAAACCTTTTACCAGGAGTACCTTACTGGAGGCTAATAGCTGTCATCCTAAATATATGGTGAATAATATACCTATTATGCATATGGAGGTAACAGTTGGTGTTTTGTATTTCTCCAACAGGGGTGTATGACTTTAAAGATTTTTGCTATTTAAAGCTTTGGTTGTAATAGTTGTACCATCACACTGATGATGCCAGGGGGTGAAATCGGTTTGTGTGTTTGGATTACTTGTTTCCATGAATGTTGCTGGGACACTTCCCTGTACATTTTCTTTTTGCTTCTACTTCTAATTAAAGACGTTTTATGCATTTCAGCTGTTGGTTTTTTCATTGCTTTTGATACTATTTTTGTGCTGGATCTTGATTTGGGGAATATCTGGTTTGGTCCCTGCAGAGTTGTTGGTTGGTCGTTTTATATGTATATATATATATATATATATATATATATATATATATATATATATATATATATATATGTATATCTGCACACACACACACACACACACACATATATATATATATATATATATATATATATATATATGTATGTATACGTGTGTGTGTGTGTGTGTGTGTGTGTGTGTGTGTGTGTGTGTGTGTGTGTGTGTGTGTGTGTGTGTGTGTGTGTGTAGATCTCATGGGTTATGCTTACCATATCAAAAGGCATTTTTTTATGACTCCATTTTATTTGATTCCATTTTATCAAAAAATATATTTTGAAAAGTATGTACAGGAGATGGGCTATTAGTGTAAGATTGCATAATATCAGAACTAGGTTTTTCTTCCCTTTTTCAGTATCACGTGTTCTCAGTATAGTTGTTAGCAAAGGTGTGTTAGATGCAGGGGGCTTGCACACCCATGAAAAATCACTTTTTTTTTTTTTTTTGCTTTCTTTGGCAAGTCCATATTTCAAGATTATTGTCTTGATAATACAGACTTTGAAAAAGTAATGGGTTGTCTTAAACCTCTATGTAGAGATACACAGATATATAGCTATATTGGTCGACAGATATTGATATAGATACAAATGCGTATATATTAGTAAATAAGGATCAAGGCTGAGTATTCTTAATCAGATTGGGTACTAAGATAAAAAGCTGAAAACTAAAATAAAATTTACAGATAAAGGTGAGAAAACTGGTAACTGTTGTGGCAAAAAATAATTGTACGAAAATATTTTCACACGGCAAGTGTGGACTTTGCTGTGCTAATGTTTGAGGCATCAGTATACTTCAGGTAATATGAGGTACTTGAGTGAGGAAACAGGAAGTCTGAATGATGATGTCAAAGCTGGAACAAGAAGAGCTGCATCCAACTGTTAGAAGGTGTCAGGGGTAATTAGTGACAGAAGTGTATTAAAGACGCTAGTAAACAAGGTGCACAAAACAGTAGCTTGAGCATTACTTCTCTATGACACAGGAACTGAGGCAGTGAAGGCAGAGAGGTCTGAGGAAGTTTGTGGTGACAGAGATGCACCCCATAGTAGAATGTACACTGTGGGACAAATGAAGAAATGAGCACATCAGAGCTGAGGCCACAGTAGTCTCAGCTGCACAAAATATCAAGGAGTTCAGGTTGCGGTTGTTTGATCACATATGCAGGAAAACAGATGGTAAAGAAGCTTTGAGTGAGATTGGAAGAAGGTAAGAGGAGATGAGGTTATCCAACAGAGAAACGGATGAACTGTGTGAGGGAGAGCAACTGCTGCAGTCAGGTATGACTGTCAAAGAAAGTAGGAGAGTGTCTCTGAATCAAGAGAAGTGGTCACACCCTGACTCCATGTAAAAATGAGTAGAAGGGGCTAATGTTGACAATGATGATGTTCTGATGTTTATAGAATGACTAGGACAGTGGGTATGAAATTGTTGAAAAAATATTATGTTGAAGAGGAAATCCTTGTTTTATCACAAAAAAACAAAGATGTACAATGATTTTCTATATAATGCAAATTAGAAACATGCATACTTTTAAGAAAATATATTTAGAAAATATGGGCAATAAGAACTTTGATGTGAGATAGGTTGGTATGGCTCAAGGTGATTGATACCCTTTAATTTTTCTGTTGTGTATTGTTTCCTAATTATAAAAGCTCTAAAACTCATCTGATCCTGCTTCTTGCAAGCATCTTCTACCTTTTCCTGCTAGCCACCACTGAAGGTAACAATACAGCCATTCAGTTTGCTAATATGAATGGAAAATACTATATGAATTTACAGTGGCAACTGGTGACTTCAAATCAAAGGGTGGTACAGGAGACAGCTGAATGGGTGGAATCAATGGGAAGGGGTGTGGCCAACTATAAAGGGGTGGAGCTGTACTCAAAACCACAAAAACTGGGACTTTAATTAAATACGCTGCCCTGGGTGCCAAACTGTCATTATGAGAGTCTAATCAAGACAGAATGAAGTGGAGAAGAAAAAAAACTATTTCAATGCATTGGCTACATGACAGCTTACTTAATATCTAGATGGAAATAAAAAGGTTGTGAGGCATGAAAAAACAAATTACTTTTTAAATACATTACTGGAATGCCAGTCGAAATCAAGTATAAAAAAACAAGCAGCACTCAACTCAAACTACTTCTCCTTGAACTGCAGATCTAATTATAATTTATATTCACCTTTATAAAAGTATCAGGTTGTTGTGTCTTTCGGCTTTTCCTAGTTGGGGGTCACCATAGCAGAACTCCAGTCTGCTAATGATTGGCAGTAGATTTTTACATGCCGAGTTGCCAGCTCTGATGCACAACCTTCAACAAAGGTATGCCCATTCACGCTTGTCTCCACACAGAAGAAGCTCTAGCTGAGAATCAAACAGGACAACATCTTACTGTGAGGCGACAATGCTACCGCAGCACCACCACCGCAGTATAACAGTATCAGGTAACATGCTGAAAGTAGCAATCTCTGTGATACCGATTACCCCCACTTGTATAAATGTTTCTTATCCAAAAAAGACCTGCTGCCTGACAACAACTATGTACTTATTTCATGAGGAAAACAAGATAAAAGTAAAAAATGAACAGCAATAACAAACAAGCTCAAGATAAATTGCTTAAAGGATTAATGCACAGGTTATGGACCACACATGATAAATTGGCATTCTGTTTAGTTTACAGGTAAAGGCTTCAAAGATGACTGCAAGTCTGCAACAAATGAGCTTCTAAAAATACTGTAATTCTGTCCTTTATTACAAATACTGTCATATGCATTTCAATACCTAAGGCTTATTCGTTATCTAGTTATATAAATATTCTCTATATGGCAACAACGAAAAGGCTTTCAATGTTGATAATTCTTTAAAAGTATGCTTATGAAAGCTTACTTGCATCTTACAATCTCAGACAAGCTTACCTGATGGTCATTAAAGCATTGCTACTTAAACACAGAGCAACAGGCACTGCAACAACAGGCATTTTCGGAATAATAAGAAGCATAAATAAACAGTATAAAAATATGACAGAAAACCAGAACATTCTGCAAAATTAAGGACAGATGAAAAGACACTGTAGTACTTGTGTCTACCTTGGATGGGGGGATACTTTGCACACTTATACTGCATAACTGCTCCTTGCCTTACTTGGACACATCCAGAGTCACTACATGGGGGAGTGGGGTACAGCAAGTATGTCACAATTTGAAATGTCTCTGGCAGACAGTGATGGCCCTGACACATTTGTCATACCTCTCAACCTCAGATCAAGAAATCTGGAAAAAGACATAAATAGAAGTGAGACAAATGCCCAGAAGTAAGGACAATTTTTAAATATTGCTCTTATAAACTTAGAAAGATAATAGAATAGTAGGTCTTGCATTAATATGAATTTTCTGAAGGGAATGAAATCTAAAACTCAAATGTCTGTCATTATTTTCTAACTTCATTCTTTAATAATTTGCTACTAATTTGCCAGAAAACCACAATTGTATGAAAAATGGACCAAAAATGAGATACAAAAATATAAAACAGCCACACAATACAGCTGAGAACCTGTCAAAGAAGGGAGACATTTTTTAATATTAATACTGTTAAGTTGAGCAGCTGACAAAATAAGAGTCTCTACGTGCATTTCTAAAGTAAAAGTAATCTGCACCTCTGATCATTACAATTATTTATTAATCTGTAAACCCTCCACGTTTCTTCCAAAATTGCCATTTTGCAGGGGGATTATTTGGGGAGAGCAACATTCTGAGTCAAATTCAGGGACAGTTGAGAGATTTGGATATACCTAATTCTATAAAGCAATTTATTTACACACACCTTTCAACCTCTTAACGCGGGAAATCTGTACAAGGCCAAATATCTTGTGGGAACAAACAAACAGTACTAAAAATTGCTCTTGTATAAACGTAGACATTTGATAGAATAACAGGTCTTGCTTTAGCATGCATTTTTCTGAAGGGTATGAGGTCTGAAACTCAATGTCTGTCATTATTAAGTGACTTCATTCCTAAATGATTTTCCAGAAAACCACACATTTTAAGAGGAACAAACCAAAAAATAAGAAGCAAAAATCTATTCATTCAGCAAAAATCTGGACAGTTGAGAGATATAGTTCGGTTAGGAGAATTGTGCGGCAAAAACCCTACATGAATGACTTAGCTCCCTAGGTGTGGACAATAAGTACCCCCCCCCAAAAAAAAAACAAGATCTAAGAGAAGTGATTGCTTCAATCTGGCTTCATCACTTTCAGTAGCATTCAGACTCAATCAGTGAAAATATTCAGTAACAAAAAAGTTTGTTCTTGTAGACAGTTGATTTAACTGGTTGCTAATAGAACACATCCAACCAAAAACTGGGAGGGGGCATACCTGAGCTGATCAGATAATCAATAAATGCCTTCCTGATTGTATTAAATTATATTCCTTGTATAATACAGTACAGTTGTTAGAAGGCATTTTAAATTTGTTTTGAACAATTTTCCAGTAAACAATGAAACAAAATGCATGCACCGATAATGACAAAACTGCCCTATTCAGAACATTTTCATCATAAAAGTCTACTCAAACTACTACAATCCACCAGTATCAGTAAATATGCACAATCTCCAGAAGTAAAAGTCATCTAAATAATTCCACATTAAAGAGATCTGTAACTAATGAAGAGGTTGCTGGTAGCAAACAACTTAATATTTCATTGTTTCATCTACAAAAAGTACCTGTTGCCCTTGAGGAATAAATTGCATTGTTACATTAAAACAATGATAAGCTAATAGTATTGCAACAGGGAATGGATGGCAAACTGATGACAGGTTCATAGTTACTAGGTATCGCTGCCAAAGAAGACATTCTCGGGGCTGCAGCATCCACCCCCTTTAAAGGTACAACACAGTACAGTATCGGCGATGCATGTAAATACTGTGGGAGTAGAACCCACAGCCTTCTGCATCAAAAGCAATTATTCAACCTGTAATGCTATTAACAATGCAAACTGACTCAGCATAAGCAGCACTAAACTTCCCTTCCCATGAAGCTCTCAGCTCCTTGTAAAATGCACTCAACACTCAACTGTATCTCTCAACTTTGCAGCACAAGAAATCTGGAAAAAGCCAAAATTTATTGGGGAAGGGGGACAAAAGCCCAAAAACCAGGGACACATTTTAAACATTGCTTGTATAATCTTGGAAAGTTGCTAGAATAAAATGCTGTGTTACCACCATGCATTCCACTGCCAAGTACTGAACCTAGGACGCTGTGCACTACAGTCAGAGCAACATACCATTATGCTAAATCAGTTGTTTCCTGAAGACAGGAAGACTGAAACTTAAATGGCTATCATTTAGTGAATTCAGTTCTCACCACAGTTCTCAATCTCTTAGCACAAAACACCTGGACAAAGCCAATAATGGGAGAATACAGACCCCAAACATATTCAGTGAAATCAGTTCTCACCATAACTCTCAACTTCTTAGCACAAAACACCTGGACAAAGCCAATAAGGGGGAAATACAGCCCCAAAAATAGGAACATTTTTCAAATATTGATCTTATAAACTTAGAAAATTGCTAGAATAAAAAGGCTGAAGTCTGAAATTAAATGCCTGTTATACACTGATTACAAAAATCCAGAAAACCACAGATTTTATGAGGAACAGAACAGAACAAAAATATGAGGCAAAAATCTCAATGGTTCTTACAGGTGGCGGTGGGTAGGGAATTCAGGATCTTGCTACCTGTGCCTAAGGTACAGGATTTGAGCCTGAGTAAGTCTAGCCACCAGGTATATTTAATTGGGGCATTAGACACACACACACACACACACACACACACACACACACACACACACACACACACACACATCCCTCTTTCCCTGAGAGACAGTACCTGCATATTCCTAGCAGCAGCAAAATATGGTTACAAACTGCATATTCCTAGCAGCATCTAAATGTTGTTACAAACTGCATAAACCTCTTGGCATTGGTGTACAGATACCTCTCTTTGTAATCCGGACTGGTGAAATGGCAGTTCAGATACATGCGCAGCTCAGCACTGGTTAAACAGCAGTCTGGATAGGAGCTTGCCAGCCATGCATTTGCTGGGTATAGCTATCTTCATTGTATAGCAGAAGGAGCTGCAGTCCAATAGCACGAGCCGCCATTGTGAATTTATTTAGTTTATTATAAACATGTAAAATACATGTACGTTTTGGTAATAGCATATGTAACTGATGTCATATTTGCTATAAACTATGTTTTAACCAACAAGATCTCTGCTAAGCTTGTGTTATTGTTGTTAATCAGCTGCCATCAGATGGTGCTTACATAAGTACCACTAGCTAGGTTTTTGCTATTTAATTTTAGTTTAATTAATGCATATTATAAAACAAAATGCAAGAGAAATGTGAGAAAAACAGCAAGCATAGATCAGGTCTCACTGTATTCATTCACTCATTCATTCATTCAGCATCTCTTTGTGTGTTTCCTTTGGAAGTGCTTGTGTATGAACAGTCTGTTATAGAATAGCCTGCTCTAGGTTGCTGCACTGTTGTTCTCATCACAGAACAGGAAGAAGATGAGATTCAGGAATATATTTAGAAGTTGCAGATCTGTATAAGTATCTTACATTGATTAATATCATATAATATTGAAGGTGCAGTGACAGTGCATTTCCTAAATGCCAACCCACCATCACTAATGTTGGTACTTGGTGCAGTTCAATCCTGTGAAGCATATTACACTGGTAATGGGCATTCAACAATGATCTAGAGGCCTTACTCCCTGTTTATTAATGGCAGGACTCCTATGGCACAGGGGACAGTTGCAAGCCATTATATTATGATTTGTAGTGTCAGTGGCACACGGTGCTGTGGTAGCGTTGTCGCCTCACAGTAAGACATTGTCCTGTTCGATTCTCAGCTAAAGCATCTTCTGTGTGGAGACATAAGTGAATGGGCATACCTTCATTGAAGGTTGTGCATCAGGGCTGGCAACTCGGCCCTAAAAATCTACTGCCAATCATTAGCGGACCGGAGTTCCGCTGTGGCGACCCCTAACCAGGAAAAGCTGAAAGACACAACAAGTGTCAGTGGCACAACGCTCACCTTTGGTGCAGAAGGCTGTGGGTTCTATTTCAACACCAGGAAGTTGGATTGCTGATACTGCAGTGCAGCATGGAGGAAGGGGGGGGGGGTGACACTGCACTCCTGAGTCTGTTGTCCTTTGCATGAGACATTACATTGAGATCCCACCTGCTTGAGTTGGTGTTAACTTAGGTAGATCCAAAAGATCCTTCTATCAGTAAGAGTAAGGGATGTTTCCCCAATGTCATGGCCAAATTTCTGCTAGTAGAAAAATACTACCTTGGATGTCCCCTGAATAGAAGCCACTAGCCTACTGGAACTAACCCAGTCAGCATATGATAGCTACATAGATAGATAAATAAATAGCTAGATAGAAAGATAAATAACTAAATAACCAAATAAATAAATAAATAAATATCAAAATGGTGAAATCACAAAGTATTGAAAATATATTTAATGTGGGCGGCAAGTTCCCCTATGCCCCACACACCCTGCTAATTATATACACCGACCCTGAGGATACACAACAGTGGAGAAAGGGCAAGCTTCATTTTTCGGATTTTGTGGTTTTACCATTTTGATGTTTTAGCATGTTGGCATTTCTATCAAATGTTATGAATCCCTCACATTCTAGCCCTTTCTTTGTGTCTGGCTCCTCTCTGACTGCGGTAAGGAACCCCTCATTTTTTGTATGATATTAAGTAATGCAAGATGTATGGGGCTATGGCAAGTGCATGGCAGTCTACTGTATAAGCATTGCCTTCATGAGCCATGCAGTACATTAACATGAAGTAGGACTGGGCACTCCTGGGCCACAGTCATTCAAATAATCAGAAGAAGGTGCAAGAGGACAATGAGCTTCCCATACCTCTGGATGCTGAAAATGCATTGCATGAATAGGAGCTATCTACTAGTGCTCCTAGGCAATGAGCAGACATTCTATTTTACATTTTTTGAAAGAAAGTGTGACAAGAGCATTACTGTGCAATATACGGGTAGTATACACTGCTAGGGCATTACTGCATCTCATATAATTCAGTGCACTTTAGTCGGTCAGTCAAAGTATACACCTAAGGCTATCTGTGTACTACCAGGGAATATTAATAATGTATTAATCACATCGACAAAGCAACGTGAGGAAGTATATGCCACATCTAGATCTCATTAGAGGGGCTTACCTATATAATTAAGCATTTCTTCATGATATGTACCAAGTAAAATACTGTTTTATGTAAGAACTGTGATGTGGTAATGCTATTATGTCATCTTATTCATACACTGTAAAATAAGTCCAGTACACGAAAACTGTAACCCATTCTGCTTCAGTTAAACATTTAAGCCAGCATGTTAAACCTTGGATGGGTATGCCTAACATTAGCTTATGTAATGCTGCAGTGAAATCATGTTGCCCTGAAGTATTACATTTCCTGAATGGTATCCTGGTTTCTGTCTTATGTAATTGAGCTCAAAAGGTCAGCAGCTTCTAATGAGTTTGTCATTGGAAGTGGAACAAGCTATAGGAACTTTGTTAAAGCTTTTTTGTTACTTCTTCTTAGCTGTGAATATTTTTATAGAGCATTTCAGATACAGTATGTGAATTTTGAAGCCATATGTTTACTGACTACATAGAGAAATATATCCAAAAATACAAATAGGTTTCATCTTATTTACTTAAGCACCCACATTGCCAAAGTGCTTATTACACTCTATTGGAATATGTAGCATTTTCCTTTTAATATCCTGTCTTAAGGCACAATATATATTCACACTCATTTCTATAGTCAAACTCACGGAATCACCCTAAATGTTTACACTATTGCATTTTGTATGCTATGATTTTATCACAAACTACTTCTTTTACAGAGACCCATGAAATTACATTGCATAATGTTTCTCATACCTTCAGGTTATGGGCAGATGGGGAAATGGCACAACAGCACATATTTAGTGCTGTGGGTATAGCTTGAGTTTAGCTGCATGTATCTGTGTTTTGACATTTTGGATGAAGAGGACAAAGAGACTACATGTGCCGGTTTCTCAGATAAAGCAAACAGATGTCTGTTGCCATTTGTATTTAGCTGAAAAACAGTTTGTATGATCTAAGACTATCCTTTTTAAATCGATGTAGGTAACATACCTCTCAATCTCTTAGATCAAGAAATCTCGACAAAGCCATAAATAAAAGTGGGACAAAGGCCCAAAAACAGGGACAATTGTTAAATGTTGTTCTTACAAACTTAGAAAGTTAATAGGCTAACAGGTTTTGTATTAGAATGGATTTTCTGAAGGGTATGAAGTCTGAAACTCAATGTTTGCCATTAGTTTCTAACTTCAATCTTTAATGATTTGCCACTATTTTGCCAGAAAACCACAATTTTATGAAAAATGGACCAAAATTATGAGGCAAAAATCTGGACATTCTGCGAAAATTTGTATGGTTGAGAAGTATGGTAAGTAACACTGTGACTAGTCTGTTAGCCAGGACTTTTGCAAGAATTTTGTCTGTATTTAATAATGAAATTGGCCTGTAGTTTATTTGATCGTCATTGTTGTTTTCATCTTTTGGAAGAAGTATTATTCTAGCCATTTTTATTGAATTTTCAAGTATTTTTGTCTCAAATTATAATAACATTTTAGCTAGTAAATCATATAGTTGGCCTCATCATTTAAATATTTCAAAAGGAAAGACAATTGAACCTCCGTCTTATTAACTGCCATTCCTACTTTTTTGTACTTAGATCAGAATCTGAGCATCTGTCTTCCTGTGAACAATTTATTCTTTCAGTACTTTTTTGAACGTTCAGAGCTTCTGAACTATTATAAAGTTTATCAAAAAATGTTGAATTCTTGTGTAAATTTTTGTTTGAAGAATAACATTTTACCAAACAGCTCTCAACCTACAGACATTGCAATTAAGCACAGAGGCCCTTAAAAATAGGTATATCCAACCAAATATCTGAACATCTAATTAGCATAATATTTAAATATCAAATATCACATAACTCTTCCCGTTTCCGGTAGAAAAGTGGGATACTACTCCAAACCAGGTTTAAAAATAAGAGAGTGATAAAAATGATGGAAAATATTAGCACTTTGTCAAAGAAAGAGTATAAAAATGTGTATACTTTAACTCGATTTCAAAATTCTACCACACAAAGTCATTTATTATTGCTTCTGAAAAAGGGAGATATAAGATATGTGTCCCTTTTCTTTTAATTACTTGTTCCAGTAGTATGCCACCATTACGTTAGTCATGTGTGATTTTCTGTGTACTAGACAGGATCAAAACTTATGTGTGATGAGGACTGTTCAGAAAATTGTGTGTAGGGGTAAATTAAACCTAAAAGGTTATGTCTACTCCTCAGAACATTAATGTTTTTTGGTGGGATTTCAATTTTATTATGGAGCCATAGGCAGTCAGGATTTCTTCAGGTAAAAAAAAGATAACTGAAGGTAGTGAAGCAGTTAAATAAACTTATATCAGAAATGGAGCTATAACAACAAGAAAACAGGAATTATCTGACAAATTGGCAGTAAAATTTTAGTTAATGAGCATTAGATGTAGTAGGTATCATATCCAAAGAACAGTTTTCAGCAGGCTTAGAAATGTTATAACCATCCTGATAACTCTCCTTTTCAAATACTGGAAAGCAATACCAGAGGACTGGATTATAACATGTTACTGTTTTGAAAAGTTGCTATAAGTGAAGAAGTGAAACTGTGGAGAGATTGCTGGAGTATTTTATTATTCAGTCTGACAAATACATCACTTGTTAATAGAGACATGGAATTTTCAAATAAAAATAACTTGTTTATAATAATTTGAGGCAAATTTGATATATGGCTTTCATCAGTTTCATCACTGAAATGTTGATTGTAATTTTATCATTCTCCCGCAACCTATATGTTTTTTGTAAGGCTCTCTGCACACCACTGGGCACCACCTTTACTATCACTCTTCCTGTTCATCTCTATTTCTCTGCAAATAATTGCTCCCCCTTAAATCTGCTTCCTTTTTACTCTCCTCACTGCTTTGTGTTAACTCTGTGATATCAAGTAAATCCTACCCTATACTAAAGCTCAATACCTTGTTTTCCCTTCTTTTTACCCTTCCCTTTGCATTATTGTCATTAAATATGCTTTAATAGTCTAATTACTGATTGTTATACTGTACTTATGTCTCCAGTGATAGGATTTTGCTAATAGCTGCAATGTGGTTCTTCTCACTACGTTTGCTTCTCTCACTCAGCTCCCCTATCCTGCCCCCATATCTCACCCACCCCCATAGCCTCTACTCATATCCCCAGGAAACCAATCCTGCTAATTTCAATTATCCAATTGTATACAACTCTACCTTGTCCACACCCACATCATATTCGTACCGTGCCTACTTTTATTGAACCAAGCTTATCTGCTTTCCCCTCCCTCCATCACCTTCAATCTCATTCCCCCTAATATAATTCTCTGCATCTTATTATACTTCAGCCCTCTCAACATAACCACCACCACTAACTATCAGGTTCCTATTATATACTCGAAGAGGTGTTTCATTGAACGCCTCTTCATTGACCGTTAAATAACAAAAACAGCGAATGGTCATATAAGCAATTTCTTTCCCTGGGAAAGAAATCGCTTGGCCACCTCTGTTACTTTGCCATTTTCCCCATTGTGGCGCAATCTCAGAGTTGGTATATTTAGTTAGGGGGTTTGTATTGTTTGTAGTGATGTGTTTTTTTTTGTTTAGGGTAAGCAATTTATTTTCCAAGTTTTCTGGTTAATTTAAGTTTGGATGAAGCTACAATACTTAAGGGGTTATGTGAGAATGATAATATCAGGGTTATGAAATTCAACAAGGGAGTGGGGCTTGTCATTATGGATTTTAATGATTACAATAACAAGATGTTGGCCATGTTATTTATAAAGAGTCAAGCTTTTTTGCACGTGCAGTTAGTCTGAAACTGTTTTTCAATAAAGACATGAACACTGCTACGCAAAATGCTGCTAGTACCCCTACGTATAGGAAGAAAAGTTCTTTTATACCAGCTATACCAGCTCATGTAGATTCTTTTCTTAAACTATGCGAAACAGACTTTTATAGTTATTTTTATAATGGTACAAGGAAATGTGCGTTTTTTAATATGTCAAGCAATAACATGAATTCGCTACGAAATCTGAGCAATGATGATACACTAACTTTCAGGCCAGTCGACAAAGGAGGAGGCTTAGCCATTTTTAATACAATTGATTACAATGTTTTAATGAGTAATATGTTGGAAGCTGACAATACATATCTTTTAATTGATCAAACTAAGTTTAACTCTATCATTAAAACTGTTAAAGATGATATGTATGACATGTTAATGTGTACCCAGATATCGAATACTTTATATGACTTTTTTTCTATTGAGCACCCGGTAGTACCCATAATTAAAGGACTACCAAAAATGCACAAGGAGACCTTACCACCACCAATGAGGCCGATAGTGTCTGGTGCTAAATGGGTCACTGAAAACGTATCTATCTTCTTAGAGAAAACGTTAAGACCCTTAGTAGAAGCCATCCCCACGATTCTTAAAGACACCTACCAGCTTATAAAATATTTACAGTCTTTGGAATTTGAGTTTAGGCAGGATAAACATCTTTTAATCACAATGGATGTGCAGAGTCTATTTACTTCAATCCCTAATGATGTTGGGATTGAAGCCATTCGTGATTTATTACAACATAGTCAAGATTTGAAAGGGAACACTGCCATTTTGGTGTGTCAACTATTAGACATGGTGTTAAGCAACAATGTGTTTGCATTTGGGGGTAAGCTTTACCTTCAGTCTTGTGGCGTGGCCATGGGGACCCCCTGTGCAAACACATATGCAAATCTAGTTGTACACCATTGGGAGCTGCATAATGTCTTCACACACTCTTCATTTTACAAAGTTCTGCTATATAAGCGTTTTGTTGATGATATTTTAATTGTTTGGGATGGCTCGGTCAAGGAATTTTATGATTTTAAAACTTACTTAGAAACCACCACTACTTTTTTGAGATTTTCAGCTGAAACTTCTTACTCATCAGTTAATTTTTTAGATGTCAGCATAAATATTAGAAGAGGGAGATTAGTATCCACATTGTTTAAGAAAAAATGTTGGAGGAACACCATTTTGAAATACGACAGTATGCATCCTCATCATACCTTTAAAGGTATTTTGAAAAGTCAATTTGTTAGACTAAGTAAAATATGTACTGACAAGGATGATTTAAATAGAGAAGCTGACAAAATGGTGAATATGTTCCTAGAAAGAGGTTATAACCATGACTTAGTAATGGAAGTCAGAAACAATGTTTTGCCCTTAGAATCTCTGACTTCATATGATTCTAGAATTAATCGCCAGGCAGTTAATTTCACGAATACTGTTTATAATTATAATCATACTGATAGAGTTTCTTTCATTACGACATACACTAATGACTTCATGAATATTAAGAAAATATTAGTCAACAATTGGAGGGTCTTAATGTTGGATGAACCTACCAAGAAAATAGTAGGCAATTCTCCTCATATAGTTTACAGGAGTAATAAAAATTTAAAATCCTTACTATGTGACAGAAAGCTAAAATTATCACACAATATGTTAGGCACTAATGATTCTCTTGGAACCTATCCATGTCATAACTGCAATTACTGCAAGTTTATAACTAAAAGTCAAGAATTTGTGCATCCTGAACTTGACTTTACGTTTACACCTAGATTTAGAGCCACCTGCAACACCTCTGGATTAATTTATTTAGCTACATGTGAATACTGCAATGTATTCTATATAGGCCTTACCAAAAGGAAGCTTAAGAATAGAATATATAACCATCAATATGATATAAAAAAGAAAAATGAGTTAAATGCTTTGGCCAAGCATGTGATTTCTAATCCATCGCATTCCTTTGTATTCAGGGTGCTGCAAGTTGTAGAGGCCACAGATAGAGGTGGTGACTATATAAATCAGATCGAGTTAAATGAACTAAAATGGATACTTAAACTTAGAGGTCACTGCCCCCCAGGTTTGAACAATTATATTACCATCAGGTCATTTCTTAATAACCGAAGATGACATTATATAGTGTAGAATAGTTGCCTTTCCCAGTCGCATCTGTGACATTTATTTATCGGTTTAGTGTGTATTTAGTTATTTATTTATATATATTTTTTCTTTATATATTCATTATTGTGCCTATTTATTTGTTTTTAAGTTTCAAATTGTATACAATTGCCTTCAAGATACACCATATTATGATTCTGATATATTATTTATTCATACAGCCTGAGAATTCATAGAGCTTTGCTTCTCTCACCTTATCTCATAGATAAATTAATTTATTTATTCTATTTCATTAATCTATCTAATTTTCATTTTTTATTTAATAAGTTTACATTCTGCATTGACTATTTTAAGCAAGTTAGAGGTGGTTTCTTTGACATAATTCTATATAAAAAATTTTTAATTCCTTATTTCACTATACAATTATAAATATAAAATATATTTTAGAAACAGCGAGCTATAATTTACATTTACATTTTTATATGATTATATTTATATGTTTATATATTTATATTTATATATTTATTTATACATATTTATTTATATTTTCATATTTTCACATATATATATATTTGCATATCCATTTATACATACAGTTATTTATTTATCCATATATATATTTACATCAAGTATTTTCATGAATGGAATTGCTTTAGTATACACTAGCAAGAAAAAAATTTTATTAAGGAATAATGTGAGCAGCTTTACATTTTAAGTGAGCTAAAAATGCTGCATAAGTTGTCCAATGATTTATGCTAGAATATTTTGCATCAAATACTCGTCTGGTTGCTTTGTAAAATTATTGTTTTATAATGTGTTTAGAATAGGCAACATTTGTTCAGTTGTAATCTCATGAACTTTTGAATGTTCTTGAAGTGTTATGGTAGGGTTTGTTTTATTCTTTATGTTTGTCTATGTTTGTTTTATAAACACATTTTTAAATGAGGAGTTTTTAAAAACAGTCTTCCTTTAAGTTTCTGAATGCTCAAATGCTTTCTTAATTACATAAGTAGTTAATTGATTAATTTAAGACAACTGTTTATTGGCTGAGCCTCCCTATAAATCTGCAGCTATTTTTTACATTAAATTGTCTGATGAAGCGTATGGTAGCATACGCGAAAGCGCTTACCTTTTGTCTGTTTTTATAAATAAAAAGTAAAAGTTTTTTAACGTGGAGAGTCGGAAGTTTCTTGTTTTATATTTATATTTATATTTATACTTAAGGGGTTATGTGAGAATGATAATATCAGGGTTATGAAATTCAACAAGGGAGTGGGGCTTGTCATTATGGATTTTAATGATTACAATAACAAGATGTTGGCCATGTTATTTATGAAGAGACAAGTCTGAATGTTATGAATATTGCATACCAACGTATTGATGTAATACTTGAGGACCGCCTCATGAACAACCAGATTTCCCCCCTCACAGTATAGTTATTTGAAAGTAATGCAACCAAGAACTCCTACAATTTTTGGGATCCCAAAGATGCATAAAGATCTCCGGGATCCACCTCTTAGACCAATAATGGATGCAAGGGCATCAAAGACATTCTTTATAACCAAGTTCAGTGATTACTATACTAAGAATGTTTTATTAGAGTATCTCTATTGTTTTAAGGATTCATGGGATTTTTTTATCAAAGTTTTCCCAAGATCGTTTCAATGAAAACATTACTTTTGTTACTATCAATATCAAAGATTTGTTTTCGGTTATTCCACATGGCATAGGGATTGAATTGTTTTTCAGCTATTTATCTCAATATTCTAGGTTAAATCAGGACCTTATTCTTACATTAAGAACATTGATGGAAATAGTACTAGAAAATAAATTTTGAACAACTTTTCAAGCAAACAAGGGGCATTGCATGTGCCCCCATCTTTGCAAATTTAGTACTTGCATTTTTGGGAGACCAACTTTATTATTAATTCCAGATGACATAATTTTTTGGAATGACACAAATGAAAAATTGGATGAATTCTGTGAGTACATTCATAGTACAACTGACTTCTTGGAATTCACTCTGACCACTTGTGGGAATAAAATTATCTATGTGGATGTCGTAATAAGGAAAGACATTGTCAATAAGTGTTTTATTTCAACACTTTATAGGAAGTCAACATATTCCAATGTGTTACTTCATTTTGACAGCTGGCATCCTATGCACCAAAAAAAGTCCTTGGTGAAAGGACAGTGTGTCTGGCTCACCCGTATGGTATCCAACCTGGGTGAATTTGACACACAATGCAACATATTAAAAACATGTTGTCCCATAGCGGTTACCCTGGTACTTTCCTGGATGGTATATTCAGTGAAGTCACTCTGAAAAGACTATGTTCCCCCCAGTCTTGGGGCTGGGGGCAAGGAAAATCTAAACAAGGTGCTAGTACTTACATACAGCATTAGTTTTGAGGAAGTAAGGTGTGTCATTCAGAAGTATTGAGGTATGTTTAGAATTGACCGAGAATACCAGGAAGTTGAGAGGAACATCCTTAATAGTTTATAAAAAGGATCAATGTTTTAAGAACATGTTGGAGAGTGTGCATCAATATAGGCAGGTTAAGAAGATGGTCAAATGTAGGCAATGTCATCAATGTAAACTTATGATGGAAGGTAATGAAGTGGAACTTAAAGGGTCTGGCACAATTAAAATAAAAAGAGGTATAATTGTAGTTCAAAAGGTATAGTCTACATGGCATTGAGCCAAGAATGCCTGGGCTTTTATATAGGGAAGACGAAAAATAGTTAAGGAAAAGGGTCTATCAGCACTTGTATGGTATTCATAAAAAGTGCCCTAAAAACGCATTGTACAGTCACATGTCTGAATATAATGGGCATTCTTTTAAATTCAGTATTATTGACCATGTTGATCTTGGCCAGAGGGGTGGACTGACAGATATCTTTTTGGAGTTTAAAGAATTACAGTGGCAACTATGTACTAATGCCACTATGTATCCAGGCCTGAATGAGAACATATCTGTTAGTTCAGTTTTAAAGTTAAAAGTTGCTAGTGCTATGTGAAATGTTAGAAAAAGGTTTTTCACATAGTTATTTTTAAATTTCATGGTATTTGATTAGTTAGTTTGGTTTTAAATGTGAATTGGTTATTTTTTGTTGGCTTTACAAGTCTATTCCTATGTAAATGCCCTTTTCATAATTGATAACGTATTATATGATTTCTATATGTTTTACACATATATATTATTGTAATAAGGTATATGATGAAGGTTTGTTTAATTGTTAACTATCAGAAATAACTGGTTCATTGATGGGAGGGGTTACATTTTGTATGGTTTCGATTTAAGCTTTATTTTTGTGGCTTGTATTTTATTCTGATGAAGTCCTGCTCTGTGAGGATGAAAGCGCTAAATAAAGTGGACGATTAAGTGATTCTGCCTCGTGTTACCACTTTTGTTGTGGCTTATGCTGTTGTTTCCATGGATTGCATCCTTCAGTGCCTGTTCTGCTATGTCAATTTACTGGATTTGGCTAGTTTACTAGACCCAGCTAACTCTTTCAGTGTCTACTGAGTTCTATGCTACGTAGTAGAACAGTCTGTTCATTTCATCCATGGTTATTCAGTCTGACTTGTTCATTTACATATGTATTCTAATCCACCAATTAGTTTGGTTACGTTAACATACTTATTTGCTGCACTGTGGCATAGAGAGGTAAAACCCTGATTATGGCCCTCGTTACCTGAGTTTGATTAGTGGCTCAGGTGTCTGAGCAATGGCAGTGGAAGGATGGGCTTGGAAGGATGGGGAGCTGCACACTTAGATTATTCCTGTGTTTGATTCCTTGTAGAAAATGGTAACATGTATAAGAAGCATTGTTCTAAGTGGGAATAGTGCAGGACATTGGCAGTGTCATGGCAGAGGTGGAATGACACACCGGCATGTCTTCATTGCCTTTCTGACCCCGAGTGTAAACAGGCATGTGCAGGGAAGGGAATAAAATGGTTATAGCAAAATACTCCGCAGCAGCGAAGTAATGCTGCATTTGAGCCTTGATCTCCTCAATGGTCCCAAGCATGGGACAGAGTAATTCTGGGAGAGTAATAGTAGTGTCTGGTGACCTGGCAGACAAGGAAAGGCCATGGCAGCATGAGATGTCAAAAAGATGCCAAAAACTCCACTTAATTTAGCTATATATGCAGTTTTCTTTGACTGCATATGAAAGTGTCAACCTGTACTAGATATACCAACTGCATGACAAATCTAGGAATCATACACTTTAGTCTACCATATAGCACTATATAATAAGTAGCAAAACTTTATTTAAATCTGCATAAATAACCATCTATCATAGCAAAATTTCAACATGTAAATATGCATAAA
This sequence comes from Protopterus annectens, assembly GCF_019279795.1. NCBI lineage: Eukaryota > Metazoa > Chordata > Ceratodontiformes > Protopteridae > Protopterus > Protopterus annectens. The sequence goes on from NC_056745.1 coordinate 852,460,687, forward strand.
TATAACTGATTTTTTCCAAGATGCTGTTAGCACATTTAAACATAATATTTTCAAAATTAACTGTTGCTTTATACACTGGGGGAAGACAACTAGTAATGTAACAACTGCTATGATGGAAGACAAAAAGTATGCAACTGCCTGTTTAGGCTTGACTTATTTTATTCCTGGCAAAACATCACACAATTGCCTGCATTCTACAGCTGTTTTGTTGCATTCTTCATATTTGTAGTACAATAGCATAATCAGCATAATGGCTGTAAAGTCTCAGTTATTCAGCGTAATGATGCTTATGACAAAAAGTGTCATTATCTGGAAAGCAGAGAAAATAGCTATTACAACAATATGTGCATATGTGCTCCACAGCTAATATTTATGCTTCCCTAAATGGCCACATCTAATGTCTAGTAATGCTAGTTCTGATGAATTTAGCTCACAAAATGTGCCCAGATTTAAATATACCCCAGAATTGGCGACATGTATTGGCCATGATATAGGTGATAAGGATTTCAGAAGACTGTACTTTTACTAATATGAACAAGACTGTACTCATAAATAAAATGAAATCTCCCAGTAGGTCATATCTTTTTGAAAATAAGCAGGCTGTCTTTCTACAGTTTATGTATTGTAATAAATGTCATTGGATCTAGAATAATATCATGTGTGACAGCATTATATATAGAAATGGGGCAGTGAATTAGTTCTTTAACCCAAAATGCCTCTGTCTGTGGCCTACTGGTATGGCATGGTATCAGCACTTTTTTCATGTTAAGGGTATGAAAGAAAAGGTTTTTATCAGAGAATTAAGTTTTCAGAAATTGGAACTTCATATATTCAAGCTCATATGTTTGACTTTCCTAAAACTCAAAGCTTTTGTATGCAGATCATGGTACAGTGGGGACTGGGGAATTTACCCCTTTCCCGACTGTAGTATGATCTCAGAGTTGGTATGTATATATGTATATATATATATATATATATATATATATATATATATATATATATATATATATATATATATATATATATATATATATATATAGTTCCACTTTAAATCATCGAATGTTCAGAACATCAAAGTTCTGATCATCGAGACCAGAACATCAATGTTCAGAACATCGAAGGTTTAAAGTGGAAGTGCCAGGTAAGTGAGATTGTAGAATGTTGGGTGTGTATGCAGGGCAGCAAGGTGCCCTGCATGTTGTGTGTGTGTGTGTGTGTGTGTGTGTGTGTGTGTGTGTGTGTGTGTGTGTGTGTGTATGTGTATGTGTGTGTGTGCCATCTGTGTGTTGGCATTGCAGGTAGGGTACGGGAAATCTCCCGTTTAGCTCTACCGATACCCACATGAGGGGTGCAGGGGGGCTTACAGGGTTTTTATGAGGTTTTTGGTGTTTTTATGGTTCATTTTGAACCATCGATGTTCTGAACATTGATGTTCTGGTCTAGATGATCAGAATGTCGATGTTCTGAACATTCAATGATTCAAAGTGAATCCATATATATATATATATATATATATATATATATATATATATATATATATATATATATATATATATTGCAAGGGGAGTAGGGGGGTGCAGGGGATTTGCCACCCCCCCTGCAAAATCGTAGATTTTTGTTGTTTTGTTTCATTTTGTTTTCGTTTTCAGAAAGTCAACTGTATGTTCCAGAACATATGAAGTTCAAGTTTCTGAAAACGTGATCCAGGATGGAGAAGAATAAGGATGCAAGGGTATGAGATAAACACCTTTATTATCACTTCTTGATGTAGACTGTAGCATTTGTGTGTTGAGATGTATATATAGTAATGATATTGCTGCTGTGTCTTTAAATGACTTACCAGTTACTGATTCATTATGTCACCTGACATTTCTAACTCAGGGAGTTCAGTAAAGTTGTTGTTGAATGCTTGGCTATGTATGTACATAAATGCATACATGTACTATGTGACATCAGGTATAAAGGTATACATGGGACCAAATGCTGCTTTCTTTGACATATATGGGAATATACATTTTTCCTGCTCATGGACACATTTCTTGTATGATAGCCATCCTTTTTTTTATATATAAAAATCAATGAAAATGCTTTGCTGTGATGTTTTGAGTCAAGTCTCACTCATGAATAGAGTATTTTTTTTACTCATTATACTACCAATGTGCACTACTGCAAGCCTGCATTTATGGCTCAAACTGTATTAATTTCAGCTAAAACCATCTCTAAATCTGCCTGTTAACTTTATTTGAAAGCTAGAAACTATGGATGTGGAAATATGAGCCTCATCTCAATGCAAGTGGAATTGGACAGTAGCTAAAATATGTACAATATGTTAATGTCCCTTTAGTCCTCAGACAAGGAGAAACTGTGTCAGATCTTAGAAGTGTATTGTCAATGTGGTAGCTCCCAGGGCTAGATAACTTCACAAAGGAAACAATAATGCATTTCCTGGGATTCGGTTTCAGGCCATGATCTTGACACCAGTTATTTATTTGAGAAAGACCTTCCTGCACGACAGCTAAGTCATCTAGGTATTCAATGACTGTTCCTAGCATGCAGTTATCTGCAAACTTAGTCAGCCAGTGCCCTTTGGTATTGGCTTTTACTTCAGAAAAGTAGATCTCAAACAGCAGAGTTCCCAGCACAGAACCCTGTGAGACTCCACAGGTGACTGGCCTCTTTGTAAGGGTAATGTGTGCTATTTTGATTGTATGAGTCCTATCTGTGAGACAGTTGGCAATCCAGCAAGTGACATGGTTTGTTATTCCTAGTTTATTTAGCTTTTCTACTATGCCTGGGTGAGGAATTGTGTCAAAAGCTTTGGCGAGGTTGAAGTATGCCATGTGTACCATTTTGCCATCATCCATTGCTTTGGTGACCCTTTCAAAAACTCCACCAGGTTGAGTAAGCATGACGTGCCCCTAACAAAACCAAATTGGGATGGCTTTAGTGTTTGGAGGTTTCCTATACCCTGAATGGTTAATTCCAACAGTCTTTTGACGACTTTGCGTGTGAGGCTGGTCAAACCTATGAGACTGTAATTTCCTGCATTTCTGGAAGGCCCTCCCTTATGCAGAGGAATGACTGTGCATCCCTTATGCAGAGGAACATCTGCAGCTGCATGATGAATTCTACCTCTTAATGCTATGATTAATGGGGAGGAAGGCAGAGGTAGGAGGGAGGATGCAGATGCATGACAATTTCTGTTGTCAAAAAAAAAAGTAGTAACATAGAACTGTTTATATGTTGGACAAACTTGGCTAAACTCAGCATAGATCATTAGCCATGATTTTGAAGGGACAGATCTAGTAATAACTAGAAATAACATCACATGCATGTTGAGTTGTTTTCTCTTGGATATTGTTTTCATATCATTTAATTTTTTTGTAGAAAAGTAGGCTGTCCATGTAGCCACTCGATACTAAATTATAAACACATAGGTATTGATTTTTTCACTGTATATTTGTCTTTTGATGATAATAGTGTCATGGATGGGACTGTTTACATGGAATGCTAATATGCTTATCAATCTAGTGAAGTATATATATATATATATATATATAAATATATATATGAGATTAAATTGTACTTGAGACATGGATGCCAAAAAATTCACCAAGAAAAAAATACAAAAAGGACCGAACCGCCTAAAACCAAAGTCAAAATTTATATGAGAAAAAGTAATCTTTGAGACCAAATTGACAACAAACTCAGCAAGTAAGAAAGCGTTTTATAAGTATGTTAATTTTTGTACCAGAGAATAGGACTTGATATCAGCAGTTTCTCTCAATATGAAAATGAATACTGATACATTTGAGATGTCCCAACACTTTTAATTCTTACATCTCAGAACCAGTGAAGACAACTTCTAATACTGTCCCTATACTTTCATCAGTACCCACTGTCCTTAACAATCTGTCCTACAATACCTGAAGTATTCAACAAATTCATGGATCCGGACAATATTCCAGCAATAACTCTTATAAGAATTTAGATGGAACTATACCCTACCTTGCACAAAATAATTAACATAGTACAGATGCATTCTGTTATGCCTTACTATTCAAAATGTTTAGAATTACATCAATTTACAATAAGGTAAAAAGTCAAAAAATGTCTAATTATTGTCCAATCAGACTAATATCATTTGCAAATTGTATGACAGATGCTTAATGAATCTGTTGTCAGATCATTAAAAAAAAACATTCTGAAATGTGTATGATTTACATCAACATGAATTTATTATAGGTAAGTCACCGTTTATTGTCTTGTAGAGTTTTATGAAGAAGTTAACCAAATAATTAACCAGGGCCTATGCACATACACAGGATATTTATATATATATGGTTTCACTTCATATTGTCAAAAGCTCATTTCATCGAATTTAAAAACAGCGAGACCAAATCATCAAAAACTCAAATCATCGAAAACTCATAACATCGAATCTCAAATCATTGAAAACTACAAAGCAACTAGAAATAACATCCCAGGCACTGTTTACTACATTTATGCAGGGGCCAAGCCCCCCTGCACCCCCCACCCCAAAAATTAAATATACCAACTCCAAGGTCGAACTATAGTAGGGTAAGGAAATTACCTTTTTCCCCCACTGTAGTGCGACCTTGGAGTTGGTATATTTAATGTACGAGGGATGTGGGGGCAGAGCCCCCAAACATGGGGTTGCAGGAGGGCTTGCATAAATGTAATAAAAACTCTGTGGGATGTTATTTCTAGTTGCTTTGTAATTTTCAGTGATTTGAGATTCGATGTTATGAGTTTTCCACGATTTGTTTTCGATGATTTGGTCTCACTGTTTTGAAATTCGATGAAATGAGCTTTCAACGATATGAAGTGAAACCATATATATATATATATATATATATATATATATATATATATATATATATATATATATGTTTACTATTGTTTGTGCGAATGACATTCTATCGGCTGCAATGTGCCGAAAAACAGAATGTCGAACGCACAAGCACTTTTGCACCAGATAGTCGACTCCACTTATGGGAATGCACAACTGCATTCGCATAAGTGGAAATCGACTATCTGCACTGAGATCATGGTACAGTGGGGAGTGGAAATTCATCCACATCCCCACTGTAGTGTGATCGCGGAGTTAGAATATATAAGTGGGGGGGGGCGGGGGGGCTTTTTACATCAGCTCCTATACAGCTATCACATGGTGGTTTTGCCAACAATGTCGAGTCAAATGCATAGAGCATTTGGTTCGACATTTTATTTTTTTTTTACTTTAGGTATTACCATTCGTTTATTTGAACGGAAAATGTTTTTCCGTTCGAATAAACAATAGTAAACCATATATATATATATATATATATATATATATATATATATATATATATATATATATATATATATATATATATATGGATCTTGCCAAGGTATTTGACTGTTTTTCACATTCATTAATACTTCAGGTATTATAAGACTATAAATACTATTCCTAGTTGATTAATTGAATTAACAATTGACTATGTAGTAGGACTCAAAGTGTGTCAGGTGTACCACATGACTCTATCCTGGTGATTTTTCTATTCAGTTTTGTACTTTCTGCTAGCCCAGTTAACCAACATTGTTGGCATGCAAAGTATGCAAAGTTTTCTGATGACTGTAAAACAGGGTGTATTGTCACTTTAGATGAAGATATATTAAACTTTAATAAACCTTGCTACTTTTCTCTGATTGGGCAAAAGGATCCAGGCTTCAATTTAGTAATACTCAATGTCAAATAATTTACTTTGGCAAACCTCAAAACAAAAACAAAAAAAACCCATTAATATTAGATAATCAAACTCTTTCAAAAGTGTTTTCATACAAGGATCTTGGTATACATATATCCATAGACTTCTCATTCAGCAGACAAGTAAATATCATTAAAAAAGATGCCCTAACTCAATTAGGACTACTGTTTAAATTTATAAGTTGTTTGAGGGATCAATCAAGTGTTGTAACTTTATAAATGACTTACATATGATTAATATGGGAATACAATAATTAGTTTTGTATTTTTATTAGGAAACAATTAAAAAAATGAGCCTGCCCAAAGGAACATTACTAAAAGAATTTCATCTATTCAGGATTTGTGCTACACAGAAAAGAGCAGCTCAGAGCTCAAATAGATGGAATTGTGCTACACAGAAAAATGTAAAAAAACTAAATGTATTTACTTTACAGTGCAGACACTTACTTTCATGGCAAAGCAATTACTGCATACAAAGTATATAAAGATAAGCTGTCTCAAATTGTGAGTAATCTTCACTTATCATCTCAACAAACAGTCAAAAACATGAGAATGTCAACTTTTCTGTTAATTGCAAAACATATAAAAAATAATTGTATTACTCAAGTAATCCTTAAGGTATGGAAGAAAATGCCAACACAAGTACAATTGTTGGGGAGCATCAGATTAATTAGGGTAAACTTGGACATGTGGAATGGGAGATAAAGCGTTTCATACATTTTTCCTTACTGGCTCCTAGGCCTGAACATTGTGCACTAAATATGTGAAACCTTGTGGCACACATAATGCTGTTTTCTGAGGAGTTGACAGCTTATCTGCCCAGCGATCACACTGTGTTCAGTGGCTAGGATAACTTTTAAACTAATTGATTACTAATGGGTAATTAATCAATACCAAATGGCTCTGGTTGTATAAGTTTGAAGATGACTGCAAGCTAGGAGCAGTCATTGAATCTGCAAATGATGTAGAAATCCTGCAGGAAAGTTTGTCCCAAATAAATAACTGGTGCCAAAATCATGGACTGAAATGAGATCCCAAAAATCATTATTATAACAATTATTATTATTATAATCATTATCGTATTTTTTGGGAAGTCATCTATCCCAGGGAATTCCCACATTGATAATGCAATTATAAGAGATGACCCAGCTGTTTGGGATTGGGGAACTTATGTGGACAGTGACCTAACTTTTGACCAACATGTGTCTATTGTTGTAAGAAAGGCCTTTTGTATTACACAGCTTATAAATAAAGGGATTATATCTAGATCTAGAGATGCCATTGTCCACTTTTACTCAGCCCTCATTAGGCCAGTCATTCAGTATAATGCCCCCTTTGGCAATTATCATTCCAGACACATGCAGCAATTGGAATGTCCAGAGCGATACCTTACTAAAAGGATACAAGACCTATATAACATGACCTACATGAATCGACTCAAAGGCCTATCACTAAACTTGGTATCCTACAGACTGCTAAGAAGTGAACTATGTCTAGCATATAAATCATCCTCCAAACTATTACTGATTATCATCAAGTCAAATGGCAGCAGAAATACTCAGTCTAGGGATCTAAACATCTTCTGCAACATCAACAAAATGGCTTGGAGGGACAGGTATATCTCACAGAGGATATCACTGCTGTGGAACAGACAACCTGTCCATATAAAACAAAGTTTATCACCATCCATGTTCAAGTGCAATTTAGTTCTATGGATGGGAAACAGAAACTTTACCCCAGGACTGTCCCCTGTAGTGACATCAGGAAGCATCCTCACCGTACGCACTTCAGTACAGTGTTTGAATGGAGGGGTAGCAGAAGACAGGCCCTAGGATCCAGGGGAAAAAGCTAAAGCGTTGTCTTTTCCTGTAAGGAAAGACATGCGTGTGTCGCACACATGCTAACGCAAATGTAAACCTATTTCGCACTCCCACACACAATTTAAAATTGAAGTTCCATTAAGAAAAAAAGGTAAGTAAGTAATGGTGTGTGTGTGTGTGTGTGTGTGTGTGTGTGTGTGTGTGTGTGTGTGTGTGTGTGTGTGTGTGTAAGAGAGAGCGAGAGAGAGACATGGCAGTAATAACAGCTGCAGAAATGATTTTCAGGATGTGCCACGACATGCTATGCCTATTGATTCTGCACCATCTTGAAAGAAGGTCTACAATTGTAGCAGATAATGAAAAAATCATTCCCCATTTTGAGAGAGTTGGAAGCTTTGCTTAGTGCAAGATGAAATCATAAGCTAGACAAATTTAGACGTAGCTTGATAGTGTACTGCTGCAGAACATTTAACAGAATAAAAAAATGAAATGATGAATCGGAAACAAAAAAGTACATGAATGAAATTTCAGGTGATATGAAATCAGAGTGCTTAATCTCATTTATCATCTGTCACCTTGCTAGTGTACCACAGGCAATTATACCAATTTTAAATTTATTTTCGGTTAGGAAACATTTAAAAAAAGTGATGATGACTACCATAGGAAGCATAATCTTAACACTTCCCATTTAGACACCCTACTGTACAGATCAAGAGAGTCATGCAGACTCTGTATATTGGGGATACTAATGGTCCTGAAACATGTCCCAGGCTCTTCCTGCATTAAATCATATTCCTTATTACAAATAATGCTTAATGATTAGCAGGTATTAGATTTCGCTGCACAGTGGCATGCTCACAGCTTATCCCTGCCAAGGCCTCACTAGTCAGAACTGAATGATTGTATCTGTTGTGGCCTGCACCACATCTGAAATCTGTTATGACACCACCTAGAAGACATTAGTTACAGGTTCTTTGTGCCATTCATGACAGCTGCTCTGCTCCACATGGCTCTTATTTCTTCTATCAGATAACCTCACTGTTGTCACTTTTAAGCATTGCAATTGATTATGAGTACAAATGTGTGAGCATAGAATGTGTCTATTAGCAAATACTCATCTATGTAGAGACTCCTATTTTTATAAAACTGGTAGTAGTCTCTGCTGTATCTTGACTTCACTGAAGAAGCCAGTGCTCCACAAATCTTTAAAATTAAATCTTATTTTATTAATATTCTTTATTGACATTTATGCATTACTGTATCTTGTTTGTTGTTATGTTATATTTATTCCTCCAGTCAGAAATCAGGTAGTGTAGGTTTTAATGTTGAACTGCAAAATGTGCACAGATGTTTCTCTTATGTTAAAATCAGTTTTATTCTGCTCCATGCAACTACTTATCCCTTGCCTCTTGTTGAATGTTAATCTGTCTCCTTAGCCTGAGAAAGCTTATTTTCATAACTACAGGCGTCATAATTGTAACAACATGTCCTAGATAGGGTTATTAAGTAAAGGACAATTCAGGATAAAATGTCCAATAATATTTTAGTAACTGCACATGCAAAGGAAATTCTTTGTTCTTCATTTTTGAGCTATTCAAAACATAAAATAAAAGCACTATTATATTGTAAAAGCGGATTGATATGGTTCTGATAGAACATGAAGTGCTATACATATTTTATGGATTTCTAGGTGACAAATGCAGTCAGTTATATTTCATGTTTCACATTTCACAGAACATGAAAAAATGCACTCACATTCTAAAAAAATAAACAAGCAAACATTTGTCACAATACCTGTGCTGAGTTGCTTTTGCTAAAACCTAGTGTGTGTGTGTGTGTGTGTGTGTGTGTGTGTGTGTGTGTGTGTGTGTGTGTGTGTGTGTGTGCGTGTGTGTGTGTGTGTGTGTGTGTGTGTATGTGTGCGCACGTGTGTTTACATGTGATATCTAATCTAGCCATTCGTTGCTGTATGAAAGAGAAGTTGTGTGCTTGTGTTGCTATGAGAGATTAGGTGTGAGTATGTAATGTAAACTAGCCATTTGCTGATGTATGAATGAGAGGGTGAGTGCGTTGCTATGTGGGAGAAGGTAGGTAGGAGTGTGTGTGTTTAACATACCTCTCAGCTGTACAGATTTAGCCTCATAGGGTTGGTCTGTTTCTCATAAAATTTGTGGTTTTCTGGCAAATCATGGAGGACTGAAGTCACTAAATGACATATATATTCATATCCTTCAGAAAATGTATTCTAGCACAAATCCTGTTTTTCTGGCATCTTTCTAAGTTAAAAAGAGCAATATTTAAAATCCATCCCTATCATACCCCTCAGCTGTCCAGATATTTACAGAATGTCCAGATTTTTGCCTCATATTTTTGTTCCATTTCTCCTAAATTTGATGGTTTTGCAAATTACTGGCTAACCATTGAGGACTGAATGCTAATGCAAAACATGTAATTATATCAACTTTCTAAGTCTGTAAGGGCAATATTTAAAAAGTGTCCCTATTTGTGGGCCTTTGTTCTTCCATTATTACTGACTTTGTCAAGATTTCTTGCTTGAAATTATTGCGAGACACATTCCCTATTTTGGGCTATTGTGTCTCCATTATTTCAGGCTTTGTCCAGCTTTCTTTGACTAAGAGATCAAGACATGTGCGTACCTTTCAATCATTCAGATTTTTGCTGAATGTCCTGATTTTTGCCTCATATTTTTGACCTGTTCCTCAATATTTGTGGTTTTCTGGCAAATCACTGAGGACTGAAATAACCGCATGTCATAGATTTGAGTTTTAGACTTCATTTCCTTCAGAAAATGCATGCTAAAACAAATGTTATTCTAGCAACTTTCTAAGTCTGTATGAGCAATATTTAAAATTTGCCCCTATTTTGGGGCCTTTGCCCCCCCCCCTCGTTATTTTATGCTTTGTACAGATTTCTTATGCTAAGAGGTTGAGAGGTATGGAGGCACTGTGTATAATGCTCTAGTTAAGCGGGAGGGCAGGTTAGTCAGTTAACTTGATCAGGCATGACCCTGTAACTTGGGTACAGGAGACAAGAGCCTGCATCCTGTATACCAACTACCAGACTACTGACAGAATTGTGAGTTTGAGTTTCAGTACATTTTCAGGGAATTATGAGTTTCAGTGCATTTTCAAGGGACTGAGTTTCATTTCATTTTCATGAAATTGTGAGTTTCAATGGAAGATATGTTTACTGTTGCTCATGCTGTCTGTTTTCAATGTGCAACTAACTGTTTTGTTTATCAAATGGCAGCCACTGTTTTTGTTGTAGAATTTGAAAGCAGTGTTAATAGCATAATTGCCTTGCGTGCAGAAGGCTGTGGATTCTACTCCCACACCATGTTGATGGAGTGCTGATATTGCAGTGCCATTTTGATTGCGGATTATTTGGTGCATTTTAAGGGGACATAGGAGTTCTGTGCTCCTGAGTGTGTCCTCCTTTGTATGAGATGGCTAGTAACTATGAACTTGTCACTTTGTCAGTAATTCCTTGTTGCAATATTACCACCTCACCATTTTTTTTAATGTTACATAGGCAATTAATTCTTCAAGAGCAGCAGGCACTGACTTTTTAGATGAAACACTAAAATGTAAAATTGTTTGCCAGTAGCAACCTCTTTATTAGTAACAGATCTCTTTAATGTATGCCAAATTATTCTGAAGAGTTTTACTTCTGTAGAGATCATGCTTATTGAGTAGTAATGGTGGATTCTAATGACAGAAGTTTGAGTGGTCTTTTATGGTTGAAATTTTCTGAAATGGTTAGTTTTGTCATTATTGGTTCATATATTTTGTTTCATTTCTTACTAGAAGAATGTTCATAACTACAAATGTAAAACACCATTCTAACAAATGGTGCTGTCTTAGTAAGGAATATAATTTAATAAATCAGAAAGGTAAATCAAAGAACACATGTGTGGCCCTATAAATGTGTGCAAGGAGACTATGGTTTGAAAACAGCTCAAAGCTAAACTTAATCCTCCACTGGCCAGATACATTTTCTTTTAATGTGGGTTTTCATGATGTTTCAATGAATGTGAGTATGAAGGGCAGAGAAGTTTACTGCTCATGCTAAGTCTGTTTTCATTGTGAGACTGTATTGCTTGCTTACCAAATTGCTCAGTGTTTGTGCTATTTTATTTCAATATCTGTAATCATTGTAGAAGTAAATAAGAAAACAGGTTCCTTGTATCTTTATTTAAAATATCCATAATAATTCCTTCCATGGCTTTACATAAAAGACTAGTCAGACTTATTGTCTGTAGTTATCAAGGTCAGTAGAAGGCCAAACATTGTGATGAGGATAAACTGTTGCAGTCCTCCAATAAATAAGCATGAAGCCAGGTAGGAGACAAATGTTGAACAGTGATTTTACAACATTTGATAGCTCATATTTTATGCTAACCAAGAGGTATCCCAGGATCTTACAAGGGCCCATTAATATAGTATTCTTTGCCTTGGAGTGTGCTTTGCAGACTTGTTTGCTAGTGATAGCCAGAAGAGTTATGGTCAAGGGTGTCTCCTGCGAGGTATTGACAGGAAGAAGGGGTGGATTTTGGATTAAATTTATCAGCCAGCAGGTTTGCTATATACTCTGATTCCTTTTAGGTGGTTCCATTTCCAATTTGTTTTGCACACTGTTGTGTTACCTGTGAGGTTGCGGACAAAGCTGATAAAGTCCTTGTGGTTATCTTTTGCCTTTGAGCATATTGCTGCCTTAAATTTTGCTTTGGTGGGCTTGATAAGATTTCTGAATTGCTTATTTAGTTTGAGGGGTTTCTCATCTTACTGGGTATTGCACTTCCTAGTTTTGGTCATGGTCTTCCTCCTTTTGTTATACAGCTTGTTGATATTATGATTCCACTAGGGTGGCTTGTTACTTGAGTTCTCCGCTTATTCTTTGTGGGAACAGCTACCTCAGTGCAGCTGTTTAAATGATGGTATAGAGTTCCTGTAAACAATTCCATACTAATAGCAGAGTTCACATGGTTTGGGGGATGGAAATTTTACCATGGTGTAAGTCACTAGGAGGAGGTTTGCTTTGGAATAATAACTAAATGTTTAAGGGTTAGATGCCATCCACTTATGACAAGTGTCTGGACAGGTACACAAAACTTATTTTGAGATTAATATTGAATAGTCTTTGCAGGGGGTTCAATATATCAGGTTCAGACCAACTGGTAGGCAGCCTAGTATGTAATCTAGTCCCAACAGACATTATGTTCTTGGCCTTAGGTAATAACGTCAACAATTATTGAGGGATTTGAGGGGGTTATAGAGGCAGGTATTTGATGTGAGAATACTAGAAGATTGGGAGGGATGAAGTTCATGGTCTGGGGACTGTATTGCAGTTGTGGATGATAATACTTCAGCAGGAGTAGAGATACAGCATGTGGATATACCCATTGCTATGGAACCTGAAGTTATGCCCTCTCATTCAGCTGTAATGTCTGCTGGTCCTCCTAATGTGAACATGCAACCAGCCACAGTGTCCCTTCAACCAGTGATTAATTGAACTTCAACTTCTTTTTCACTGAAAGAACCATTACTGATAACTACAAAAGACAGATCCATAAGCAAGGTGAGGAAAGAAAGGGTCCTGTGACAGCAAAGTGTGAAGAATATAGAAATGGGGCCAAGGACATGGAACAAGCAGTAAGAGGTCTGGTGTTTAATCTTTCCTCTATTATGCTTACAACGGCACAGATTTCTTTATTAAATGAAGGGCTATCCTTCGTTCCTGTGAAGAGGTCAGATATGGTAGACATTCTTATGGATCTGAAGGTTTTGCTAGAGATGTATTATTAAAAGTTATGTTTCCACAATATAGTATAGGCAGGAATATGTTTAGCAGACCCAGTGTTTTTATGCCGAAGACTCATCCAGTTGTTGAAGCATTTGTGACAGTCTGTGAAAAAGAAGTTAGACAGGTTTTTGAACAGGAATGTACCCCTGCTTTTTATAATTTAAATGCTGCTGAATATAATGCATTATGGGAATTAAAGGGGATGTGTTCGTTAGAAATCAAACCAACTGATAAAGGTGGAGGGATTGTAATGATGGATAAAGATTTTTAGCTGCAGCAAATGAGGAGACTATCGGATGATTTCTCAACTTATTTACTGATTTCTAAAGATTTAGTTAAAGGGCTGATAGATAGGATTTCTTTTTTTTTTTTGTGTGTTCGACCTTTTGATGACTGGAATGATTACTGACGATTTGTTTAAATTCTTTAATGTTGAATGTCCATTAGTTCCAGTCTTGTATGGCCTTCCTAAAGTGCACAAGGACTTAACTTGTCCACCTATGAGACCTATAGTTTCCAGTAAAAGGCGGGACACAGAACCACATTCTATATTTGTAGAAAAGACTCTACATCCAGTACTAGATGCAACAAATATAGTGCTGAGAGATACAAAGTCCTTTCTGCATGAGTTGTATAATAATGTAGTGGCATCTGGACATGGCGATGATTAGCTTTTTGTAATCATGGATATCTAGCCCCTCTTTACTGTGATCAGCACATGGGACATTGAAGATATTAGAGAATTCTTGGTGAAAGGAAGGTCGTTGTCTTTTGATAAGATTAATTTGATATGTACATTATTAAATATTATTTTAGAGAATAATGTTTTTGTTTTTAAAGATGAGTTCTTTTTACAGAATGTTGGTGTGGCTATGGGCACAGCATGTGCCAATAGCTATGCCAATCTTGCACTGATAGAATGGGAGGAACGTTTTGTGCTGCATGATAATGAGTTTATTAGATATCTGCTCTGATATACTCATTTTGGTGATGATATATTTTTTGTGGGGTGGCTCCATTGAATTATTATGTCAGTTTATAGATTGCTTACATACCACGACAACATTTTAAAAATTACTTATAGGTATTCCAAAGAACAGATCAATTTTCTTGATTTTACAATGAAGAAGACTGAATTGGGAAGGTTGAACACTATTCTGTATAGGAAACCTAGTAGGAAAAATGCCTTACTACATTAAAGTAGCATGCATCCTAGGCATATTTCTAGGAATGTTTTGAAGGGGCTGTTTCTCAGGGTTATGAGGTTATAGAGTAATGACCCACAACTGACAAGAGCTATAGCGAACCTGAAGAAGGATTTTGTAACCGGAGGCTATTCGGGAAAAGAGATAGATAATTACCTCTCTCTATAGACATCAGTTGTCTGTAGAGAGAGGAACAAGAAGAAAACCTTATTTTTATTGAACATCCTCCTGAGAGTAGGAGAGAACAGTATCAGTTCTGTAACAAACAAATAAGAGTTTCTTTGACTTATGTCAGTGACATTAATATTTTTGTGACATCATTAAAAGGAATCGGAGCATTCGTAAAGCCTCTGAAGAACTTACAGATATTGTTAGTGAGATACCTTGTTTCTTGTTTAAGAACAATTTGTCGCAAGAAGGGAGATCTGTAGCAAAGTCACAAAGACAGGGGATGTATCCCTGTAGAAATTGCACTGCCTGTTGTTATATTCATACAGGCTTGAGTTTTACTCATTCGCAACTAGTATATACTATAGAGTATAAATTTTATGCTGACTAGGAAAGTAGTATATTATAGTTATTGCGTGGCATGTAGTGTATTCTATATAGGTAAAACTAATCACTCCCTTACAGAGCGTATTTTAGAACATGTTAGGGATAGTAGGAATGCTCGAGATAGCAATGCACTAGCACAACATTTTAAGTCTAGTGGGCCACAACATAAATTTAGATTTTTTTTTGTATTAGATGTTATAAATGAGAATATTAGAGGAGGAGATTTAAAAATAGAACAGAGTTAGCAGATCAGAGATGGATATTGTTTTTTATCACAGAGAAACTACCAGGTATTAATGATGCTCTGTCTTTAAAACTGGTCCTGTGTGTACGCACACTCCCCCATTGATAGAACAATATTAATATTTTTGTTTAATTTATTTTATAAAGTTTAAATAGAAATGTATTGACACAGGCTTTATTATGAGAATTTTTATATGTTTTAGAAATTTCTAATGTTGGTTAAGAAATATTTATTTTTACTTGTATAGGGGATTTGTATAATTAATTTAATGTAATTTTGATTTGATTGGTTGTTTTTTATTTTAAAAGCATGTTGGTTTTCAGTATGGTAGTCTAATGAAATGATTGTTAAGTCATGAGAGCACTTACTCTGTTGAATAAATGCATATTTTGCAGCTGTGTTTATTCTGGACCTGGTCTTTTTTATTTCAGTCTGAATTAGTTGACCAGTGGATTGGCTATATCCTTCAGTCCAAGTGTATGATATAATTTTGTATTAGCTCACTCTAATGCCAGTCATTGTTTGAGATTTCTAGCACAGTTAAAAAATACTTTGTGGTTATTTTTCACCTGGGTTTATATTTTTATCTGATATCAGGCTTTGGTTGATTTAATCACAGTCTTGAGTTTCTTGTTTAGTTTAGCAAGAGTGTTTTTGGCTTTCTGAGTTACATTTATTTTTGCATGCAATGAGTATTTTTTTTTTTTGTTATGCTGCCCATAGGGCTTTATTTTTTAATTTAGCATTGCATTTATTTCTGGGGGTGGTGTCTGTACAACTATTTAAATATGCATAGGGCATGATAGTAAGTTATTCTGTACAGTGGAAATTTGAAACAGGCTCATGAGATCACTTACACTAGCTTACAAGGGGGCTGAGAATGGTGTGGAAATTGTTTCTTTAACATTTTTCACAATCAAACCTGAATGTCTTCATTTGTTCTTGCAGCATGTAACAGTACAGGGTTATACCTAATGTGACTATGTTTTCATTTTGTGGGAGGGTAGGGAGGCAGCCTACATTTGCAGGCACGCTTTTTGTTTTTAGAAGCTGTTGTCTTGTCAGCATATTGGGTGGTATCATGTCAGCTTTGAACATTAAGCTTTGGGCAAAACTTATTTCTTCTTTGAATTTCTTTTCATTTCTTTCCAATAATTTTGTATAGACTATCCCTGGATCACAAGACTAAAAAAAAATCCAAAAAAAGACCTTAGAGCATGTACAGTCCCACTGTTTCTGGGGCCTAGGATAATTTTCTTGCTTTAACCAATTTTCTTTCAGCAAAGGCTTGAGAGTCACAGAATTTAAGTAGGGTAGTAAGGATGTAACTTTCAACAGCTTTAGTTGTTGCTTGATTGACTCCCAGGGGTGCGCATCTTCATTTATTGTCATGGCGATATGACTGAGCCCAGCTAAAATGTATTTGTTGTTGGGAATGTAAGGTTTACTGTTCCAAAAGGCTTAGTGTGAGTGTAGGCTGTAGGAGTGAACAGCTATTGTCAGGTGACCCATGTGGGTGGAAGGGAGGTAGCTGTGGTTCATAGCTTAGATGTTACCTAGGGAGAGCACTATATGTTGTACCTACAGATCACAACACTGTGGAGCATTTGATGCCTACAGCCTGCCATTCCTTTAGTCGGCAGCACTGCTGGAGCTCTAATGAGCCACTACAAGGGTTAGGAGCTGCTAGGGGAAGAAGAAGAATCTTGGGGGGGCAAACTGATTGATCTACCCAAGTGTAAATGGAAAGGTATTTTGTTTTTTGACTTAAGGAAGATATGCATTTTTGGAATGAAATATTCATGCTGCTTCATCATGCACATAATTACTACCCTGGCATGTACTTGTCAGTGATCTGTTGAGAAATCAGCAATATGAAGGGGCGTGGCTTGGTCAGCAGTGTTAATGTGGGTGTGGCTTGTTGAGAGAGCAGCAGTCTGGGAGCTGTGAGTAGAAATTTGAAAATCCTGGCTACACCCCTGGCCCCCTGTACTACTAATGGACAGAGGCAGCTCCTAAATGCTTTATTCCATGCATGGGTCCCCTCAAATTATCTATACTATGATCCCAGTTATTATCATTAGGGGTAATATATAACTATCCACCATGGAATGGATATGGCCAATCTATAACCAAATGGGATCATTTATTTCAAACACAAAAAGGGAAATTGCCTAGGTTTAAAATGGCCAACAACACAGCTAGCCCAGTATTTACCTATGAAGCTATGATTGTACTGTGTGGGAGCCCATGTTCCTTTAGTCTAATTAATAGTATGGGATGTGAAATTGTATCAAATGCTTTTAGTAGATCGAAAAATAGGGACACAGCCATCTCATCACAATTCTATGTTTAACGAGTATAGTGCATGAAAATTGGTAATGTTGCCTCTGTGACATGGGTGGTGTGAATCGACATTCTGTTCTAGATAGTCAGTGTTTTTCTCTGTTAGGATATTAATCAACTGTAGGGAACATATTTTTCAAGTGTTTTAGACAGAGAAGACAAGACGGCTAAAGGTCTATAGTTTTTACTTTAAGAGATTTTTTTACCTTTACACACAGGAAAAATGTAGGATTGTTTCCAGAATTTTTTTACTACAGCCTCTTTGACAGAGTGATCTATAAGTGTTGATGTTGGGTATACAATGGTTTCTACAGGTATTTTAAGGTTTTGTACCAGTAGGCTGTCTGCTACAAATAAGGTGGGTTTAAGTTTTTAAATATTTTTTTTATCATGGCAGCAGTTGTAGTAAATGAGAAGGTAGTAGAGGCACTGTCTGTATTGCTTACTCATGTGATGGGTGGGTGCATCGTCTTTATTAGGGGAGTTAGTAACATTTCTGTAATACAAATTCAGTCTGCATCTTATGTTATCACTTGTTCCAACTGGGAAAGGGCTGGGTTTTTATTTGCTCCAATGTGTACAAGTTCTTTTCCAGGAACTTTACTGTGGTTTTCCTGTAAACTAGTATAGTATTTTGCTTACCCTTTAAGAGTAAATTCTTACTTGTGTTTCACAAGTGTTGACATTTTTGTAAATTGTTGCTTTTTTAATGCTTCTTGTCCATACATTATCTCTGTTGTGTATAGCACCTTTATATCGAATGTAAGCCATATTTTGATTTAATTCTGCTCTGTTAGAAAAGATCCAAAGATACCTTGCAAAGAAAATTAAAGGCTGTCAAGGTTTATTCTTAAATACATACAAATATTAAAAGCACAGGCATCAATGCCCTTCTAGCCTGCTAATATACCAAAACAGTTGTTCCCATAATGTGTCCAGGCTGTTCTTAAAAAAATCTAAACTAGTGCTTGCTTTAATATAATTTGTAGTCTATTCCATCCATCAGTCTCAGAAAATCAGCTAGTATACTTCTCCTTCCTGTAGAATCTTCTACACAGGTTGTCTGATGATTCTGTACTATTTTTGATAACCCCAAATATTCCCAGAGGTAGTTGTCTCTAAATGCCCTATATACTTGAATAAGGTCAACTCTTAAATATTTGTAAGATACATGGTACAATTTCAGATATTTTAGTCTTTCACAATTACCTAATTTTCACTTCCATAGATGACCTTGGTATATTTCTGTCATGCTCCTTCCAGTTTACTCATATGTGTTTTCTTATAAGTTTTACATGTTGTTATTCTGTACTCAAGCTGGGTTAACTAACAAGCAATGACATCATCATTTCTGAGTGCCTAGCATTTATAAATCTTTTTTATGCAACCTATCATTCTATGACTCATTTTAACTAATTGGTTGATACGATTAGAAAAACTCAAAGCTGAATCTGTCTATATAACCAGGTCCTTAAATGAGTATACAGTTTCAATCACTGGGTGCTGTATTAAATATTCACCTTTTAATTTATGTCTACCAAATCTCATATACTTAGTTTTTGATGTATTTATCAGCATATTATTCCCCCGTGCCCAAATGGTCAATTTAGTCAAGATCTTTTGGATACATGCCCTATCTGTAACACATACCATCAGTTTACCAAATTTCAAGTCATCTGCATATATTCTGTGGAACAGCTCAGTTGAAAAAGACAGATCTGAAATATACTATCTAAACAAGTATGGGCCTAGAACAGAGCTCTGTGGGACACCCTGACTATAACCTTGGCTTTCACCTGTCCAATTGCTGTATGATATTTGCCATGTCCTATTTGTAAGCCATGCAGCTATGTATCTTATTAAGAGTACATTAATACCTAGTTGCTCTAATTTCTTGATCAGTGTTTTGTGTATGACCCTGTCAAATGCTGAATTTAAATCTATACAAATTACATCACAGCACAATTTTTCATTTCTGCCTGTTATTATATTGTTATCGATCATCATGTTACAGGTGGTAATAGATCTACTTTCAACAGTTGCAAGTTGGTATACAGTTTGAAATCCCAGCCTTTCCATTTATGGCAATAACTTATCCAATATTACCTTCTCCATTATTTTTCCACAACATAAAAGTAAACTTAACAATCTGTATGACTCTGGGTTTTTCCTACTCCCCTTTCCCCTAAAGACAGATTTAACAAGTGCTGTCTCCAGACTTGTGTTCTCGGGTCATTATCACTTATGTCTCCTTCCTGAGCTTTGTTTTGATCCAGTTTGCATAGTTCTTTTCTAATATAATATAAGTTGTTTTCAGTATCTGAGGTTACCTGGATGTCACTGGGACAATTTATCATCCCTGTTTTATAACCATACTGCTTTACATAAGATTTTGTAACCTTATCTATAATCTGTTGTGTCTGAGAATAAATTTTAGTATCTACACACATTTATCAATTTGTATGTCTTTATTCCTTTCATATCTTATATATCTATAAAAGGTTTCCTGTTATGCTTTATATCTTTATATACACAAATGTTTCTTGATCTTGTCTCACAACATGTTTATTTGTCCAGTTTGTTTATTTCAGTTTCCAAAGTTGTAGTTGTACCTCCTTTCTATTTCTTATATTTTTGTCTCTCGTCTTCATCAAATAGATTGTTCTTATAGAAATATATCTTCCTGAAATTGTATGCCTGGAGCCTTATTTTAAGCATTTATTTATTTTTTACATCCAAACCGTTTCTCTTTCAAAACTTTCCAGATTTCTTTTGCAGTTTTTCCACCAAAAGCATCACTCCAATTAGTTTTACATATTGACTTTTTTACTTCCATATAATCTGTTATTAATCTTCTGTGCATAATTGTGCCTTTTTTTTTACAGTCTAAAACAACTGTTGTTCCTGAACATACATTGTAAATAATTTCCTTAATAATGTTGTTGAATCAATATTATCCCAGTCAGTTTCTGGTAAATTTACGGCTCCAGTCACTATTATTCTTCCCTCCTGTGTTTCATACAAGAAATGTATGAATTCCTCTAGGTCATCAGTACTTGACTTTGGTAGTCTATAAACTCCAATTGTTAAATTTTCCAGGGTTGTCTTTATTGTCACAGTTGCACAGCCTACAGTATTGTTGTTCTCATTGAACGTGTAATAATCACAGGTCTCATAACTATTTTAATTCTTATCATAACACATCTATCTGATTTTTTTGTTAGAATGTCTGCTACAGTAAAAACATTTATACCCTGACAGAACTGGTTTCTAGTCATTGTTTTCTAACATGTTTCACAAACAATAACACTATCAATCTTGTGGGAACTTAGTAAATTTTCCAATAAAAAAAAATATTATTAATGCTCCTGTCATTAACACTCATCAGAGATGCATCAAGTGTTGCTGTCTGTGAATTGTAAAATTTTTGACCTGACAAAAATCCTTCCTATGTTTGTGAAATATTGCAAAATATCTGCTGCAAAAATTCACATATACATAGATTTAATACACTGTAGAAGATACTTGTGCTTTAACCAATCATTAATGATATACTCATTTAAGGAATCCACATTCATCTGCAACTGAATAAAGATTTCTAAATGAAAAAAATAAAATCAGTTACTACTGAATTCTAAGAGATTTTAAATTGACTTCTGTGAGAACAATCACACAAGCAATATGCAACCAAGTATTAAATTAGGTACGGTAAAGTTGTTGCTCTGACCATACAAGTTGTGAAAGCCACACAAGCTGGAATTCTTTTACATTGCACATGAATGCATGTGGTAATTTTTGCTGGGTCTATATTATAACTTTGAAAATGTAAAACTACGAAAGTTATAATATCGAACCCACAACATCGAATGATGAAAACAACAAAGCCCCGAAACATTGAAATCTTACCTACGGCAAGATTTCGGTGGGCCATTCCGTGGCTTCTCTATTTCCTCCACTGTGGTGTGAGAATTATGGACCTTAGGGTTAGGGTGTGGGTTAAGGTAAGTGGATCATTAGTAATGTATGTGTGGTGTACTGTAATGTTGGGTTTTGTTAACTGTATGTGTGTGTATTAATTAGTTTCTGTATAGTTTTGTAGGGTATGTGTGCGATAGTTACAGACCTTAGGGTTAGGGTGCGGGTTAAGGTAAGTAGATAGTTAGTAATATATGTATGGTTTAGTGTGGGGTTGGGTTTTGTTAAGTGTATGTGTGTGGTTTATTTATTTTGGTGTGCTTGTGTTGTGTGTATGTTTCTCGGAGCAGCAAATTTTTTCCCTGGGACAAAATTCGCTATTCTGAGCATTTGATGTTATCAATATTCGAAATTCCAAGTTCGAACTTATCATGTTCGATATTTTGGAATTTTGAATATATGATATAGACCTGTTTTTGCTCACTAATTTTCACAGTTCCACCTATTTTTATTTATTTATTTATTACATTTGTAAAGATCAAGAAATCACAAACCAAGACAGGATTGCTCAGATAAGCTCTGGATTGTCTGCTCTGCAGTCTCTGTGAATTTATAGCTGACTAGACTCCTTGGGATGGCTAGTGTTTGCCTCTCTAAAACGCATCCCTTTCTAACAAGAAACAGCGAAAAATAGAAGTAAAACATCAAAATATAAATCAAAGTAAAATCTTCTTGTCTACAAGCTATTCTTTTCTTCCAACAAACAGTGAAAAACAGTTATAAAAAGAAAATATAAATTCAAATAAAAACTTCAATCGCTAGGTTACTGCACAGTCAATCACAAACCAAAAGAGAATAATTTAGATATGCTCTAGATTCAACGTTTGTCTTATGGCCAAAGACTACAGCAGCTCAGAATCTCTCTAAATTGTATTGCATTCTTAGATGACACATATGCCTAATATATAGAGAATTAAAGAACTACTTACTGTTTGAATGCCTTTGGTTAGCATACCCACTGGTGACCTGATCACAAGAAATCACTCAGACTCAGTAAAAATTAATATTAATCATACCATAAAAAGTGACAGTTTCAGATCTCAAAAATTTCCATGCCTACAGAATAAACTCCAAATCTCAATTAAACTCAACCCATCAATACAGGGTTCCATTCAGATGCTCAAAAGTCCTTTTACACGAATACGAAAAGAGCGACATGTATTGCGTGAACCATGGAAATGCTGAATGTCCAAAACCACGAAATTCAAAATGTCGAAGTGTCATGGTTGGCCCGTCTGCGGTATAGCTCCATAAGGTAAGTGTGCTATAGTTACGGACCT
This sequence comes from Protopterus annectens, assembly GCF_019279795.1. Classification (NCBI taxonomy): domain Eukaryota; kingdom Metazoa; phylum Chordata; order Ceratodontiformes; family Protopteridae; genus Protopterus; species Protopterus annectens. The sequence goes on from NC_056745.1 coordinate 852,483,708, forward strand.
TAGGGTTAGGGTGTGGGTTAAGGTAAGTGCATAGATAGGTAATGTATTTAAGGTTTAGTGTAGGGTTAGAATTAGGGTTTTGTTAAATGTATGTGTGTGGATTATTTATTTTGTTTTGGTATATCTCTGTAGAGTAAGTGTGCAATAGTTACGGACCTTAGGGTTAGGGTGCGGGTTAAGGTAAGTGCATAGATAGTAATATATGTAAGATTTAGTGTAGGGTTAGGAGTAGGGTTTTGGTAAATGTATGTATGTGGATTATTTATTTTGTTTGTTTATATTTTCGTAGGGGAAGGGTGCGGTAGTTACGGACCTTAGGGTTAGGGAGGGGTTAAGGATAGTGCATAGATAGTCTTGTATGTGGGGTTTAGTGTAGGGTTAGAAGTAGGGTTTTGGTGCTTTACTTTAGGGTTAGAAGTAGGGTTTTGGTTAGTGTATGTATGTGGCTTATTTATTTTGTTTGGGTAGGCAGTATGTAGTGGGAGGTGGAGTTGGCCTACTATGGGGATTAAAATTTTTGAATTTCGCGGTTTAGTGCGTTCGACATATTCGTGGTTCGCGCAATACATGTCGGTGTTTTCATATTCGCTTAACAGGATTTTTGCTAATATAATATAGACCCATCAATACATACCTAATAAAAGGAACAGGAGGATTATATATGGGTATCTGCAAGTTCAAGCCCAGGAGCCATTACATCCAGTTCTTTGAACAGCAGTGGGCTTACTCAGTAAACCTGTGAAGCTGTACTGGAAAAAACATTCAATGTTTGTGCAACTACTCAGCTAAAATCACTGACTAACTGAAGTAAAAGGCCTAGGTGCAATCAACTTTAACTAAGGTTACTACTTACTTTGTGACCTTAACTGTCAGGTACCCCTAAAATGGTTTTGACAGAAGTACTGTAGTCTTTGTGCAATACATGGAATATAAAGTATACGTGAGCATGACCAGTTCCACCTGAAAGAGAGATCTAGTGCAAGTGATATCCTGTGCCAGATGGAATCAAGCCTTTACTGCCTGGCAAATACTCTAAAAGATGTGGTTTTAGACTCCACATGACCACATTGCAACAGACAAGGCAAGAACATGAATTGTGAGATGGTGAACTTAGATTGAAAACTAAGGCCCTATTTGGTCATGTAGAGAACAATTAACTATATGTGAGTCTTCTACAGTTCCTGATCAAGTGTAAATCCAAGATATCTAACTTTATCCACAATGGAAGTGTACATGCCATCCTTGGAATGAGACAATTATGCAAAAGACAGCTTTGGAGGGAGTCTAGTTCTGAATAACATATCTTTGGATTTGAAAGGAATCTGTAATGGACACTCTGAGACAGCCAAGCTAGCAGAGAGGGATGGCATTTCTGCAGATCAAGCTGAGCTGTGTTTTTCCTAGAAGCTACACTTAGCAATGAAGAGTCATCACCATACTGAAAAGATTGTGGTTTTACTACTAGAAGCCACATTCAGATCACAAACAGCAAAGTAAATAAATAAATGAATAGCCCAGAAGTAGTCGTAGAAGAACTCTTGTCTGTAAGAGGTTAAGCCTGTTATAGCAGGATCCCACTTGACAAACTTGACACAACTAGATAGACAGCATTGAAGCCATATCAGATCAAAACCCTCAGATCAGAGTTTTTCCAAACAGACTAGTCAGTTAAGCTTTATTGGTGTGGATGTACCCATAAAGACTTAAGTAAAAAGTAAAACGTCATGGGCATCCAGAAGCCAAGTAGATGAAACTCTGGTAAGAGGCAGTTTGCATATATCCCTTGACCCTCCACTACAGGAGGTCATACCTTTCAGACTCTTAATGCAAGAATTCTGGACAAAACCAAAAATAATAGGGGGGGTCAGAGGCCCGAAAATAAGGACAAATTTTAAATATTGCTCTTATAAACTTAGAAATTGCTGGAATAATGTATTATATGTCAGCCTGCATTTTCTGAATGATATAAAGTCTGGAATTCAAATGTATGTCATATGTAGAGATTTCAGCCTTCAATGATTTGCAAGAAAAACACAAATTTCTTGAGGAACAGACCAAAAATATGTGGCAAAAATTTGGGCATTCTGCGAAAACCTGGACAGTTGAATGGTATGCTGTTGGTTTAAAGTATCACACAGTAAAGACTCCTGCTGAGCTTAGTCTTGTAATTTTTTACTGAATGGTTTGTCTATGTCACCTTTTCATCCTTCAGTTTGGATGTTATTTGGGATATTTTACAGGAACCCTATTATTTATAGACATTAGGCTTGATTTTAAGCTTTGTATTTCTAAAATAAAGACAAACTATGCAGGTCAAAGCATGCATGTTTGCAGCTTAGTTGGTTTCTCTTTACTGGCATGTATGTACCAATGAAGACTTCAAAGTAAAACATTATGGGCATTCAGATGCCATATAAATGTAGCACCTGCTGGGAAGATGTTATGCTGGCATCTGAAGACAGAAAGAGTAAACAAATACTGAATGGGTGTAGCCAGAGTTCAGAGGGAGTTGGAAAAAATGTTGAATGAGAAGAATTATGTAAATATGTTAAAACATGCTCTGCTGAATAACTTTCTCTGATATTAACGAAGACAGTAAACCCAGGTATACACATTAACTAATTCACATTTTTTTTTTATCCCCGGGCATGCAAAACTGTCATTTAACATCTTTCATTCACAATCAGGCTACATCTGGGAGTGACTGTTCTCACTCCTAGGCTTCTTGTTAGTGTTTTTCATCTTAATTTTCACAGCTTATTAATTGTAAATGCACCAAAAGGGGGTACGTGCCTTGCTGAATAAAGTTTGTCCTGACAATGATTATACAGCATGGTCTTTTCATGAAATGCACACTGTTTATATGCCTATTTATGACATTATGCAGGCCTTACACATTATTTCTTCCAAAACCAAAATTTTGATATTAAATAAGTCATGTAATGATAGATAAAAATTTAAGAAATGTCATTGACACATTATGCGTACTATGTGTGATTTTTGGCACTGTTTGATTTGGTTATAATGATATTGACTCAATTTCACAAATTCCATATGTTTATTTATTTCAAATTTCTCAACAGATTAAGTGGGCTAGTCCAAGGGTACTGTTCAACCACAACCCTGGCCAGAGGCATAAAACTTTACAATGATTTCAAAATGCATATTTACAAGACATTGCAAATTCAAAGAATTCTCAAGACAGCGAGCAAATACTTTATATATTTACAAGACTGTAGTTAGTATTTCAACCCATGGTATTTGTGTTCTTCAGGAAATTTGGAGCTGGATATAAATGCTATTAGTCACAGAAATAAATGAGTGGCAGAAAATGGGTTATAGTCAAGACAGGGAAAGATAGACTCCTGGTTAGATGTGATAGAGAGAAGGTACAAGGTTAGGGTTCCTCAACAGCATCTGCACTAATTAAATGTAGTTTGTAAGGTGATCTAGTAAGGAAATTCTGAATAGTCAAATTGAGGATTGATTTTCTTACATCATTTGGGAGAGAGAGAGAGAATTACAGACTGTGGATGCAAACTTGGAGACAGCTGATTCTGTCACAGAATGAAAGGACAGGTTCTAAAAAAAAGAATTTCAGAATTTTTGAGAGGTCTGATGACTGGTGATTCAGGGTTTCAGTGGTTTTCATTCAGTAATGTTTAAGAAAACATGAACAGCTACATGTCATTGTGTTAATAACTTTATAATTCAAGACAAAATGGTTCCTGACCCTTTAAAAACGTAAGTTTCCATTCTGGATAAAGGCTGGGATTAAGAAAGAAGTTACCGTAAGTTGCAAGCTTTAACAGAAGAGTCTTACCACTTATAGTAACCCTTTTGGGTTCAGAGTCTGCCAGCCCCCAGTGATTTTGTAAGATCTGGAGAATCACTGCAGAAGAAGGACAGCAAGTGACCATTGTGCACAATGATGAGGCAATCCAATGGGGCATCTAATGTTAATTAGCCATGTGCTCTCCCCTGTAAATGCATGCAGCCACCAGTTCACACTGCTGTGTTATCCAATGGGGCATCTAATGTTAATTAGCCATTTGCTCTCCCATGTAAATGCATGCAGCCACCAGTTCACACTGCTGTGTTATCCAATGGGGTATCTAATGTTAATTATCCATGTGCTCTCCCCTGTAAATGCATGCAGCCACCAGTTCACACTGCTGTGTTATCCAATGGGGAATCTAATGTTAATTAGCCATGTGCTCTCCGCTGTAAATGCATGCAGCCACCAGTTCACACTGCTGTGTTATCCAATGGGGCATCTAATGTTAATTAGCCATGTGCTCTCCCGTAAATGCATGCAGCTACCAGTTCACACTGCTGTGTTATCCAATGGGGCATCTAATGTTAATTAGCTATGTGTTCTCCCCTGTAAATGCATGCAGCCACCAGTTCACACTGCTGTGTTATCCAATGGGGCATATAATGTTAATTAGCCATGTGCTCTCCCCCATAAATGCATGCAGCCACCAGTTCACACTGCTGTGTTATCCAATGGGGCATCTAATGTTAATTAGCCATGTGCTCTCCCCTGTAAATGCATGCAGCCACCAGTTCACACTGCTGTGTTATCCAGTGGGGCATCTAATGTTAATTAGCCATGTGCTCTCCCCTGTAAATGCATGCAGCCACCAGTTCACACTGCTGTGTTATCCAATGGGGCATCTAATGTTAATTAGCCATGTGCTCTCCCCTGTAAATGCATGCAGCCACCAGTTCACACTGCTGTGTTATCCAATGGGGCATCTAATGTTAATTAGCCATGTGCTCTCCCCCGCAAATGCATGCAGCCACCAGTTCACACTGCTGTGTTATCCAATGGGGCATCTAATGTTAATTAGCCATGTGCTCTCCCCTGTAAATGCATGCAGCCACCAGTTCACACTGCTGTGTTATACAATGGGGCATCTAATTTTAATTAGCTATCTGCTCTCCCCTGTAAATGCATGCAGCCACCAGTTCACACTGCTGTGTTATCCAACGGGGCATCTAATGTAAATTAGCCATGTGCTCTCCCCTGTAAATGCATGCAGCCACCAGTTCACACTGCTGTGTTATCCAATGGGGCATCTAATGTTAATTAGCCATGTGCTCTCCCCTGTAAATGCATGCAGCCACCAGTTCACACTGCTGTGTTATCCAGTGGAGCATCTAAAGTTAATTAGCTGTGTGCTCTCCCCTGTAAATGCATGCAGCCACCAGTTCACACTGCTGTGTTATCCAATGGGGCATCTAATGTTAATTAGCCATGTGCTCTCCCCTGTAAATGCATGCAGCCACCAGTTCACACTGCTGTGTTATTCACAGAATCATTCAGATGGCCAAGAAATGTAACTTTGCCAAAAAACTGAGAGTACTCATTGACTTCTATGGGAGAAATTATGGTGCAGGTAAATGCAACTAAGTTCAGCAGACTTATGAGTGTGTGTCTCTGTGCAGAGGTGTACGTGCTTGGTTATAGGGGTGTGAATGGAGTCAGATGTCTTAGTGTGTGTGTCTTTGTACCTGTGCATGAATGTCTGAATGTATATTTGAATGCTGGGGGATGATATGCCTGTTATATCACTCAGTTTATTTGCTCATAACCTCTGGACAAAGCCAAAACTAATGGGTAGATAAATGGCAAAAAGAATGGACAGTTTTTAAATATGTCTCAAACTGAATTAAAAAGTCAATAGAACAACAAGTCTTGCATCATCATGTGTTTTCTGAAAAATAAGACTATATTATGAAAATAAAAATAGCCCATCTATCCATCTATCCATTAATCCATTTATTAATTCCTCCATCCATCGCAGCACTCATTCATCCATTCATCTATCCAGTTTCAATAACCACTTTGCAAGCTCAAGGTCATTGGAGACAGAACCTGTCCAGGAGAAACACACACACACACACACACACACACACACACACACACACACACACACACACACACACACACACACACGTGATTACTCACATGGATGACACACGCACACATATACACACACCCAAGTGATTACTCACATGGATAAAGGGAAGGGTTTGCAAAATGTTTGCAGAAAACACAGCTTGGTAACAATGCTAACTGCTCTAGTATTGTGTACTATTAAAAGAAGCTGTTTGGCAGCTCCTTTACTGAGGCTATTGTTTTGCAAATAACATGCTTATATGTTTTAGTATTGTTTGGGGCTGAGACAGAGGTCATATTGTGGAGAAGAACTTTTTATTTGTCCATTTCTATTGATATTTAAGGGTAAACAGAGACTAAAATTTAGTCTGGTTCTGTGCTGTATAAGGATAAGGTCCAGCTGACCCACATTCAGGCAGCGATTTAGGTGCAAATAGAGCTGGGTGTGGAATGTGGGCCAGTGCCAGCTCACTTATTCTTTGGAGATGGAGGCAGTCTGGTCTGCTGCAGTACTGACACACAGTGGAGGCTGGATGTTGCAGCAGGGTAGCAGGAATGGCTGGACAAGTACCCTCTAAGCAACACATTCATGTGTTGCAGTCTGGGCTGGCACATGTATAGGCCCAAACATGGATCAGTGGTCAGTAGTGTGAGCTTTCTACTTGTCCAGGTTGTCAGTTGGATATGGATTTTACAATATACCCCCATGCCAGGCAAAGATGATACTGCCACTGGACCCATGTGTAGTTTCCATTACAGGGACAATTAGCTGCACCACCCATTCTCTTGCCTTCCTGCAACATACAGCCTAAACTGTGTCATCCCAGATTTTTTTTTTATTCCAGTCACTTGCTAAATGCATTTTAAGGCTGAAGAGAAGCCACAGTCTATGGCATCATTTAATAGGTACAAGAAAGAAAATTAATTCTGAATGGGCAACAAGCCATCAAAGGACACACACACACACACACACACACACACACACACACACACACACACACACACACACACACACACACACACACACACACACACACATATTTCATTTATTTGATTGTTTGTTTATTATTTAATAACAGCATACATTTGATGTCATGGTAACTATTTTTTTAAACAAGCATCATCTTTATTGAATCATCACTTATGACACAGGCAATTATGCATCTATATAAATTAAAAAAATCATATTTATTTATTTATTTTATGTTTGTTTACCGGGATAGTCCATCTGGGTGGGAGACCCATTTTCAGTTGAGGCCCAGTGGAAAAGCCCCACAAGTTACAGAGAATAAACACAGTTGAAATCATTACAAGCACATATTAGGACAGGATAGAAAAAGGAAAACATACATAGCTATAATAATAGTTACAATTTTCAACAAGAAAAGTCATAATATTAAGAGGAAACATAACCTCAATTGAAAAAAAGTAATTTAGCTAAACATAGCTTGAGTTTTATATATGACTAGATAAGAGTATGTATTAGTGATTAAGTGTAGAAGTAGGAGATGAAAGGTTTACCTTGTCAGTTTAAGTATATTGACAGGAATGCATTCTGGGGAGTAGGATGGCGACAATGGTCAGCTGGGATTTAAGCAAGAGCAAAGCCATTTCTTAGACAGGTGGGACTTAAGCAGTGATTTAAATTGTTGAGAGATAGTTGTAGTTAGTATATGTTGTGGGGTCAAATTTCATGTCCTGGAGATCTGATTGGAGTAGACAGAATCACCATAGAAGTTGTTATCTCTTGTGACTTACAGTAGAAGCTTGTCAGAAGATCTAAGCTTCCTTGTATTGGACTGAGGTTGAAGTAGGTATTGGAGAGATGGGAACTTTTCAGATTGATATATTATTCTGTGGGCTGTTGCAAGGTGGGTGAGGGTGAGGAGGTTAGGCAGTTCCTGTCAATGTAGATGCTGTAAGGCATTACAGTGGTGTGTTCTATATGGAGAGTTGCTAGAAAATCTAGCAATTTTGCTATAGCAAGCTTCTAGTCTTGCTAGATCAGTTGTCTTTAAGTTAGTGAAGATGGCAGATGCATAGAGGAGGGGAGATAGTAAATGGGTCCTAGCAATAGATTGTCTGATGAAGTCAGTGAGACATGGCTTTGATCTGTAGAGCGAGCCTAGTTTTGTGTAGACTTTCTTTATAGTAGTTGACAGATGTTTATCAAATTTCATGTCATTGTCAATTGTGACCCCAAGTAGCAGTTTTATTCTGGTTCAATTTTTGTGTTAGGAAGGGAGAGAGGTGCTCAGTGAACTTGTTATTTGAGAAGATCATTAATTTTTGTCTTATTAGGATTCAGTATAAGTTGGGAGGTAGTAAGCCAAGATTCTACTGCTGAGAAGGAAAGCTGTGGGTTTTTTTTTTTGGAGTTTAGTGAGTGAGGGTGCTACACAGATGAGTGGGGAGTCATCAGCATATTGTATGATTGTGGCTAGGCCAGTAGATGTGTGGAGCTTGTTAGTGAAGATATTGAATAGGAGTGGACCTAGAACTGAACCCTGAGGTATGCCTAAGGTAAAAGGTAATGTAGGGTTGAATTCATTTTTCTATTTTACAGCTTGATGTTGGTCTGAAAGGTAGTTGTGAAACCATTGTAGGGCAGAATGGCTTAGTTGTAGGGACTAGAGTTTGTGTAAATATTTCTGGTGGGAGACAGTGTCAAAGGCTTTTGACATGTCTAGGAATACTGAGGAGACTAATTGTCCTTTATTTCTGAGTTGGTTAATGGTGTCTATAAAGCTTAGAAGAGTTGTGGTGCTGCTATGATTTGGTCAGAAGCCACATTATGTATTAGTTAGAAGATTATCAGAAAGTATATGATTCATGAGTTGAGAGCGAATGCATTTTTCTAACATTTTAGATAGGGGTGACAGAACTGTGATTGGTCTGAAGTTAGAAAGGCCTGTACAGGTTTCTCCTTTATGGAGGGGTATTATGTAGGATATCTGTCAGATTTTGGGAACATGGCACTCACTTATGGACTGGTTGATCAATATGGAGACTGGGTAGACTATGATGTCAACAGCTAACTTAAGGTATTCAGTAGGTAGTTTGTCGGCAGCAAGGGTGGTAGGTTTAAGTTTGTGAAGCATTTTTTATAGTACTAGTCTGAATGGGCTTTAGGGAAAAGTTGCTAGATTCTCCATTAAATTCAAAAGGGATTGCTAGTGGTGTGATGTTATTTGTTTTTAAGTTTAGTATGGAGTTGGTGAGGTAGGTGTTGAATTGAGTGGCTATACTATCCTTTGAATTTGTGGTGCAGGGGTTTGGTTTTGTGGATTGGCCTGGATGTAGGCATTGATTTACAGTTGCACAGAATTTTTTGGGATTGTTTTGGTGCTGTTGCTGGGTGGCTATAAAGAAAGATTTTTCGTCATTTTTTATCCATTTTTTAGATTGGTTTCTTAACTGCCAGTAATAGTTTACTATGGTTGGATTTTTGTTTCACTGATATTGTGCCCAGACTTTGTCTCTAGTTCTGAGAAGGAGTTTTGTTTCTTTAGAGAGCCAGGGGGCATAGTTTTTTTATTCTAATACTTCTAATATTTTCAATTGCAAACATTTTACATTAGATATGATCTATACTGTCATTGTCAATCAACAATTACAAAACTCATTCAATTCTGGCCTTCCCTAAAACCTCATTCCTCTTCTAAACTTTATTTCTTCATGCATTATTCCACAATTTCCATGTTTTTCTATGTAATTTGCTTCTACCCTTTTCGGAAGTTTCCACTTCCAGTTCTTTTATCTCTGTTATTATAGTCACTATTTCTACTACAGTTGATTTACACTTTGATTTCCATTTTCTAGTTATTGCTTTTTTGGCAGCCCATAATTAGACTCAGCATGGTCTTACTAAGTCTAGGCAATTCTAGTTCTGTATCATGGCTCAAAAAATAATTTCCTTAGTTACACCAATTTGCTCACCCAATATTTATGACAGAGTAGTCTGTAGGGAATTCATAGTCTGCCAACTCATTACACTCACAAAAATGTGTTCCCAATTATTTTTTCTTCCACATCACACCTCTAACATTTCTAGTCTACCTAATGAATAATTCTTTCGAGTCTGCTTGGAGTAAAAAATATCTATGCAAACACTTCCAAGCAAAAATCCTAAATCTTCTATACTTGGTTGCATATTTGGGTTACATACATATATTCTCCCATTGTTCTTTGTGAATTGCTGATCCAATCGCTCTTCCCAATCCTTTTTAGTCTTCTGTGATTGATTCCTCTAGCTACTATGCAATATTTTATATGTCCTACTAATTATCCCTTTTTTAACATGACCTTCTGCTCTGGATTTGTCTACCAGTGCCTTTTACTTAGGATCCCCCTATTCCTTTCTCTTTGTCTATACACTGTTATCAACCTGTGATAGGGAAAGCAATCTCTAGTTTGCAGTCTAAATGTATTCTTAGCCTCTTCCCATTTGATTATCTTTCCACTCTAATTATTTTCTCCCAGTACCTTGGTTCCTTTGCCAGTTTTCTCCAGTAAATTATCGCCCCTTCTTCCCTATTCTCTGTACCCCTAATTGCAGTCATCTCCATCGGCAGAGTACCCTTTCTCCATTCCAGCATTGACTTAGTTCTTAGTATACTTTTCACTGTTTTAAGAATATAATATTCTGTATGGTTATTGTTATTCCGCTTAAGGATCTGCATCCAAAATCCCAGTCTTTCTGTATTTCATGAGCTTCCTTCTGTTACGTCATCATCCCTTTCCACTTTGAATTATAGGTTTCTGCTTGTTCCATGTGTAGCAGCCTTATCTGAGTAGTTCTGAAATACCCCTTCAAATCAGGTAATCCCAAACCACCTTGTTCTCTTGGAAAAAATCAACGTATCCCACTTGATTCTTGCCCTCTTCCCTTCCCAGATAAAATCCTTCAACTGTTTATTAACATTTTCACTGCTTGCATCTTGCCAACCATATCTATAAAACAGAATTTTTCTTTAGTCTCTTCTCACATATCCTTAGCTGCCATAACAGAATCTTTTTTTAACCCATATTCATAAGTATTTCATTTTATCATGTCCTCATAAATATGGTTATTGCAAACTAATTTGAGTGTGGGTACATATTTTACAGCTATTGCTTTTGTTTTATCTTCATTAATGTTGTATCCTGAAAAGACTTGAAACTATGTCAGAATGTTCCACAACAATGAAATGTCTTTCTGGTTTTATCAGGCACAAAATACCATCTACAAATAAACCCAACTTTTCTTGATTACCATACCAATTATATCCTTGAATTTCTGAGTCTCCTATTTTTTTTTTTTTGCCAGTAGTTCTAAATATAACATAACAAGGGGGAAGAGATCATCCCTGCCTGGTTCTTCTGTTCAAACAGAACTTATCAGAGAGGAATTCCTACTTTATGTTCCACCTACATTCCCTCCTATAACCTCTTAATTAACCTTATTATTGTGACAGGGAATGCAAACATTTCCTTTGCCCTACTTATAAAATCATTGCTTACTTTGGATCATCATTGTTCTATTAATGTTTTCAAATGTTTGGCTACCCTGCACAAAACCACACTGATCCATGTTTATTAATTTTGGCATCATCTTTATCATTCTTTTAGCCATACACACTTTATAATCACAGTTTAGAATTGACATGGACCTATATGAATCTGGAGCTTCTGGATCATTACCATCATTACGTATTGCAGCCACCATAGCTATTTAAAATTGCTGTTTAAAAAATCCAGAATTTTATCACTTTTTTTCCTCTTAACTTCCAATCTTCCATAAGTATACCATCTGTTCCTGTAGATTGGTTATATATCACCATTTTATCTCATCTCCTCCTATCCTGTTAATTGAGCCTCATCTACCTCTAACCTTGGCATATATAATTTGTCTATAAACATTTCCATTTATACTTTATCTTGCTTTCCACATTTCTCTGCTTTATACAAATTTTCCTAACATTTCTGAAATATTTCTGAAACATAGCTCTCAACTGCCCAGATTTTGACAGAATGTCTAGATTTTTACCTCATTTTTTTTGGTCTGGCCCTCTTAGAATTTGTGGTTTTCTGGCAAATCATTGAGTACTGAAGTCATTAGATAGTGATATACATTTGAATGTCTGACTTCATTCCTTTCAGAAAATGTGTGTTAACATAAATCCTATTATTATAGCAACTTTCCAAGTTTGTAAGAGCAGTATTTCAAATTTGTCCCTATTGTTGGGCTATTGTCCCCCATTATTTTAGGCTCTGTCCAGATTTCTTGCTCTAAGAGGCTGAAAGGTATGCTCTAAAATTTCTACAGGATCTGTGGTTATTTTTCTTGTTATAGACTCCCTAAGCTTGGCAAAAAACCTTTCTACTTCCTATTGCCTGAGCAATTGATCTAAAAACTTTTGTTCTCTGGAGTTATTATCAAAAAACATTTGCTTAACAGCAATCTTTCCAAACTCATGCATATTATACAGGTATTCCCCTATTTTCTCTTTCATACTCTGCAGTTGCACCTCCTCTTGTTCTATGAAATATACCCTGTTCTGCAATGCTTTAAACTTTGTCAGGCCCAATAAATAATTGTTGTTACTTCTTAACCATATTTCTTTTTCTGTTATTTCTGCCCTGTTTTTAAACTCCACTTTCATTTTATCCCAGTCCCTAGCTATATTTTCTGGAGAAAATTCTATCTTACCTAATAACTCCAATAAACTTTCCACTACCTATTCCTTAAAGTCCTCTCTGTTTAACAGATAGGCGGGGAAGTCCCATTGCCTCATGTTTATTTCATTACCCTATATTTTTAATTTAGTTATTATATTGTCACATGATGTGAAATAGCTATTGGATACGTATCAAAACTTGCAATCAAATGCATATATTCCTGTGAAATGTAATTTATGTCTAGCCTAACCCAATGTTGTACAGCCTCTTCGGGCAAGAAATCTGGACAAAGCCATAACAATGGGGGATAAATGCCCAAAAATAAGCACACCTTTTAAATATTGCTCTTACAAATGTAGAATGTTGATAGAATAACAGCTTTTGATTTAGGATGAATTTTGTAAAGGATGAATTTTCTGAAGAGTATGAAGTCTGAAACTCAAATGACTATCATACATTCATATACATACATACATATAAATGTTTCAAGCATGGGTATTAATGCCCTTCTAGCTTGCCATACCAAAACACTTGTTGCCATACTAAGTGTCCAGGCTGTTCTTAAAAATATCTAAACTAGTACTTGCTTTAATGTAATTTGTTAGTCTATTCCAAGCATCAGCTACTCTGTCAGAGAACCAATTAGTACACTTCTCATTGCTATAGAATCTTCTACATGGGTTATCTGATGATTCTCTAGTACTTTTTGATAACCCCAAACATTCTCAGAGGTAGTTGTCCCTAAATGCCCTATATACCTGAATATGATCTCCTCTTAAATATCTGTAAGAGACACTGTACAAGTTCAGATGTTTATTCTTACATAATAACTTAGATTTTCACATCCATGGATGCCCTTGGTACATTTCCACTGTACTCTTTCCACTTTATTCATGCTTGTTTTCCTATAGGGTTTCCATATTGTTATTCCATACTCAAGTTTGGTTCTAATGTAACTAACAAACAATGACTTCATTATGTTTGATTTCCTAGACTTTATAAATTTTTTATACAACCTATAGTTCTATAACTATCATTAGCCAATTGGTTGATATGATTAGAAAAACTCATAGCTGAATCTACCCATATATCCCAGGTCCTTAAATGAGTCTACAGTTTCAATCACTGTGTGCTATAATTAAATATTCATCTTCACCTTTCAGTTTATGTCTCCCAAATCTCATATGCTTAGTTTGTGATGTATTTATCAACATATTATTCTCCTATGCCCAAATGGTCAATTTAGTCAAATTATTTTGCAGACATGCCTTATCTGTAACACTTGTAATCAGTTTACCCAATTTCAGGTTGTCAGCATATAGACTGTAGAGCACCTCAGATGAAAAAGTAAGATCTGAAAGATACAATCTAAACAAGTAAGGGCCTAGGACAGAGCCCTGTGGGACACCTTGCCTTGACTGTAACCACAGATTTCACCTGTCCAGTTGGTGCGTGATACTTGCCATCTCCTATTTGTAAGCCATGCAGCTATCCATCCTATCAACAGTACATCGATACCTAGTTGTACTAATGTATCAATCAGTGTTTTGTGTATGACCCTGTCAAATGCTGAAGTTAAATCTATATAAATCACATCACAGCACAATTTTTAATTCATAGCTGTTATTATATTGTTATAGAACATCATGTTACAGGTGGTAATAGATCTATTTTCAACATATGCATGCTGATATATGGTTTCAAGTCCTAACCTATTCAGTTCTGACAATAACTTATCCAGTATTACCTTCTCCATTATTTTTCCACAACATGAAAGTAGACTTAAAGGTCTATATGATTCTGGGTTTGTCCTACTCCCCTTTCCCTTAAAGACAGGTTTAATAAGTGCATGTCTCCAATCTTGAGGAATCTTCCCATAATTATATGACCTAGTGAATGATAGATATAATGGTAGTGTAAGTTCTTGCTAAAGTGTTCTCAGGTCATTGTTAATTATTCCATCTCCTCCCTGTGCTTTGTTTGCATCCAGTTTGCACAGTTCTTTTTCAATATAATCTAATTTGATTCCAGTATCTGGGGTTACCTGGACATCACTAGGACAACTTACCACCCCTTTTGTGGAGCCAAACTGTTTTGCATAAGATTTTGTAAATTATCTATAATCTGTTGTGTCTGAGAATACATTTTAGAATCTGCACACAGTTTATCAATTTGTGTATATTTACTCACATCTTATGTATCTATAAAAAGATTTCCTATTATGCTCAATATCTTTATATAAATTTTCTTCAATTTTTTTCTTAATCTTGCCTAACACTGTGCTTAATCTGTTTGTCCAGTTTGTTTATTTCAGTTTTCAAAGTTGTATTTTGACCTCTCTTCCATTTCTTATATATTTTTTGTCTCTCACCTTAATCAGGTATCTTGTTCTTATGGAAATATACCCCCCCTGATGTTGTGTGCCTCAATCCTGATGTTAAATATTGTTTTGACTTTTTGCACAATTTCTTTTTCAAAACTTTCCATATTCCATCTGCAGTTTTTCCACTGAACACCTCACTCCAGTTAGTTTTATATAGTAACTGTTTTGCTTCCCTATAATCTAGCATTACTTTCTGTCTTCAACCCTCAATGATTTGCAAATGATTTACTTATTATTTATTTATTTATTTTTGTTTGCTGGGTAATGTCCGACTGGGCACTGGGCCCATTTTTAAGGGACACCCAGGGAGTAAAGTTCCTGAGATACAGTAGAGAAAAATTAACAATACTGGCAAAAGTTAACAAAATTAATAATGTTTGTAATGTACGTACAGTATAGTAAAATCTAAATTAATTACAATATTAACAAAAATTTGTCAAGTTTAAAATGTTTAACAGTGTAAAATAATAGCAAAAAGGTTTCATACAATTATCAAGGCCAAAAAGAACTAAGTTTCCAAACAGTTGTATGACCCTGCAGTATTTACAAGAGGACATAATTTAGGCCAGCAGAGTCAGTCCAGTTTGTAATGTTTGAACATTTCAATTGCTTAGATGGAAGCAGTTTAGTTGCAAATGGTTTAGCAGCAATATGCAACATAGTGTTGAAGCAAAATAGCCAAGTGCAGATAACAACAGTAGCTGTGGGTTATGAGTTAGATTAGGGAGGGAGTGAGGGAATAGTAATGAGAGGTACGTTGTTTGGAAGAAGGTTGACTAGCCTGGAGTACGGCAGGAGCAGAGCCAGTGTTTAGCTAGATGTTCCTTAAGGAGTTGTTTGAACTCATGATAGTTAGGGTTTTTGGCTATAGGTTGAGGAAGAGTGTTCCAGAGTTTGGCAATTTTATGAGAGTAGAATGAGGTACCTTGTGCAATGTGGGCTTGGGTAATCTTTAACATTAGTTTATTACAGGATCTAAGTGATCTATGATTTATTTATATTGGGTTGGATAAGGTTAAAAAGAGCACGGCAGTCAGGTTGGTGAATTATTTTCTGGACTACAGACAGTTGGTTTAAGTTTAGGAGGTTTTGGAGTTCTAACCAATTGAGTTGGAAGAGTAGTGAGCAGTGGTGGGTTCTGTAATGGTGGGCTGCAGCGAATTTGGCAATTTTGTTGTTACAGGATTCTAGTTTATTTAGGTCTGATTTATATATATTGGTAAATACCTGAGATCCATAGAGGAGGGTGAAAAGTAGTTGTGAGTTGGCAGTGGCTTATCTGGCACTTTCAGTAAGGTAAGGCTTGACTCTATATAGGGTGCTTAGTTTGGAGTGCACTTGTTTGATGGTGAGGAAGATTTGGCTGTCAAACCTTAGGTTATCATCAGTTGTGACACCTAGAAGTTTGGTTTGTGGGCTCTATTTTGGTTCCATTTTTGGAGAGAATTGTTAGTGGGGATTGGCATGTTTTGGGTTTGTTATAAATGAAAACTATTAACTTGGGTTTGTTTGGGTTCAATTTGAGTTGATGGTTAGTGAGGTATTTTTCTATATCCTGGAAAGATGATTGCAATTTTGTTTGCAGTTCCTGGGGGGTAAGACCTGAGCAGATAAGTCTGGAGTCATTAACTTACTGGACTATGGAGGCTACTTGGGTTGCAGAGCTGAGGTTGTTAGTAAAAATTGTAAAGAGTAGGAGGCCAAGTATGGATTCTTGGGGTACTCCTACAGAGATGAGTAGAAAGGGGGGATGTTTTCCCATTTGGTGGTTTGCTGATGGTTTGAGAGATAACTATGGAACAAGGACAGGGCAGATGCATTGAGGCCATAGGTTGGCAGTTTGTTGAGTAGGACTGGGTGAGAAATGGTGTTGAAGGCTTTTGACATATCCAGAAATATGGAGGAGACCATCTGGCCTTCATTTATGAGACCTTGAGTGGTGTTAGTAAAGGACAGTAGGGCAGTGCAGGTACTATGTTTTGGGCGAAAACCATGTTGAGTGGGGGAGAGGAGGTTGTGATTGAGGAATATTTTGGCTAGAGGAGAGAGGATGGATATTGGATGGTATTTTGTTAGTTCTTTAGAGGGACCACCTTTATGTAGGGGAATGATGTGTGATATTTTCCAAAGATAAGGGACATATTTTTCTGAGACTGAGTGGTTGACTAGTATAGATATGGGATAGGCAACTGAGGGTGCAGTGAGTTTAAGGAATTTGTTGGGTAGTTGATATGCTGCTAGATAGCAGGGTCTAAGCTAGGAAAGGAGTGTTTTTATGTAGCTAGTTTGGATTGGGGTAAAAGAGAAGGGGTTGGGGTAATTTTCAGATGGAGAGGGTACAGTGAGGGGATGATTAGTCTGGTTATCAAGGAGTGATGTGATGGTGTTTATAAAGTGGTCATTAAACTGTGTAGCTATTGGGCTTGTTACATTAGAGGTAGATGGTGGGGGAGTTGGAGGTATAGCCTGGGTTAAGGAGATTATTTATGTTTTTCCAAAATTTTTTGGGGTTGTTTTGGTGAATTTGTTGGCATGATAGGAAGTAGTTTTGTTTGTCTGATTTTATTTGCTTCTTAGCATGGTTTCAAAGCTGTTGTTACGTTGTGAGGTCTGTTCTATCTTTGGTGGTGTGGTAATCTAACCAAGCCCTGTCTCTACATTTCAGAAGTGTTTTGGTATCTTTTGTTAGCCAGGGTATGTGCTTAGGTTTTGTTCTTATTTTTCTTGTGGGTGCTAGTTTATTTGGTATTTTAAGGAAGGTATTATTGAAGTACTATACAGCCTGATTGAGCGGGAGGTATCTACATGGGGACCCGTTTACTTTGCTGTAGTAGTAGGTTGAATGTGGAGGAGGAGAATTATTTTTATTTTGGAATAACTTCTATATTATGTTGGTCTGTGTCTGAATACATTTTCTGTACAGGAAGGTAGGGGAGTGGTCAGTGAGGGAGTCAGGAAGGTAGCCTGCTAGGTAACCTAGGTTGGGTTTGTTAGTCAGTATCCAGTCCATTGTAGACTGCTTTTTGGAGTGTTTGTCTAACTGGGTTAGACATGATATGGTTTGGGTGAAGTTGAAGAGGTTTAGGAAATTAGAGGGGTTGTTCGAGCTGAATGAGTGCCAATCCAGGTTGAAATCACCAAGTATAATAGTTTCTTGATTAAAAATTGATGATGCCCAAGACAGTAGATTTTCAATGATGGGTAGCTTATTGCCAGGAGGGACATAGGCAGTTATGATAATACTAGCTTTGTTAAGGTTTATTACTAGGCGTGCTGTTAGGATTTCTGAGTCAGGTAGGTCAGGAGGGGTACAGTTAAATTGCTCAAGTCTGAGTGTGTCTTTATACATAATGGCAACACCACAGCCCCTTTTTGTTTGCTCTGTCTAGCCTTATAATGCTGCAAACTGTTGTAATTATGTCTTTGTCATTAATATGAGACTTTAACCATGTTTCTGTAATTGCAGCAATGTCTGGTAAGTAGGTGTTTAAGGTTGCATGAAATTCTGTAATTTTATTGACGATGCTACAGAGGTTAAAGTTGATAAAGAGTAGGTCAGTGTTGTTGGTTTTTGGAAGTGGGTGGAGGGGGAGGTGGTTAGTACTAAGGTGACTAGGGGTTTGAGGAGGCCTGGGAGAGGAAACAGGTAGGCAAGGTGGGGGTTGGGGGGTGGTCTTGGGTTTGGGGGGATGTCGGAATGAAGTTTAATTTGTGTTAGATTGATTAGAAGGGGTTGTTCCACTTATTGGCAAGTTTTACATATCTTAGACATGAAGGATTAGTACAATGAGTGGGCAACAGTTTGAAAGGTAGGAGAACAGAGGTAGGTGTGTTGAAAAGATGTGAGTTAATGTTAGCATATGTGTGTCTGTGATTATTGGTGGAGGACAGAGGGAGAGTGGAAGTAATTGATAGTGAATAAGTGGAGGCAGGTGGTGTTATGCATGAGGTAGAGAAAGTGGATTAGTAGAGTACTGGTTAGAAGGGAGAAGAGACGAGACATAGTGGAAGGTTGTACTGGGGTGGGTGGAGGTGTGAGGGAGGGATGATTCTATGGAAGGAGTTTTGTGAATGGGTAGTGGTAGTATGGGTGTGGCTTGGATAGGTATAAAACTAATGAAAGAGGGGGTGGGTGGGAATGGGGGTAGAGTAGGAGAGCAGAGTGATCCTGAGTGTTGCAAAAGCAAATGGAGCGGGGCTTTGCCCCAGCTAGAAATGCATGCCTGAACAGAATCAATCAGCCTCTGTGATCCCATTTGAAGATGCACATTTACAGCTAAGGTAAAGTTGTAAAGTGTACAGAAACAAGAATATAGAGAAGGTGTCTACTACAGCAGTAGCTTATAGCACTGAGACCAGTAGTTATTTTTCTTTTTCTTTACTAATTTGTACAGTCCAATTAGTGTAGAAGACTAGCAGTGGCTATACAATTGTAACTTTACAAATCTAAACTAGTGGCTAAATAGATACGCTAACAAAAAGAGGTAGGAGGGTCATTGAAAACTGCAGAAGGATTATATGAGCTGAGTGGGACTGGGTACTGCACTAAAAACCAGAGTGAGAGATTTGGGGAGCAGGGACTGGAAAGAAGTAGGGAAACTGGAAAGATAATCTACATGGTGTCTCTGGCGGCATGCTCACCACAGGATTTACAATGTAAGTTATCAACAAGGTTACATCAATTGCTTGAAACACAAGAACATACTTAGATGGCAATGTCAGCGTGCTGTTTCAGGATAACATGCACCAGACCCAGTTTAGCATTGTGCGGAGAACAGCAGGTTTACCACTGGCCAGATAAGGTCTTGGAGAGGGTGACTTTTGAGGGGACATAGCTAGAAGAGTAAATAAAAACAGACACAGAGGGTGATTAGGTACAAGTAGGAATATTGTAGGGTAAGATCAAGTGACCAAGAGGTTAAAATAACAGGGCACAGCTAGGTTATACACTGCAAATGTCAGCAAATAATTATCTGCCTGGTCTTAAGGTTATATACTTTTGCTACAATCTACTAAAAGGCTATGAACGTATATCAGACCCTTACATTTACATTATCAGACTATGGAATTCTATGAAGAGATACTCAAGTTATGACATAGTGAGATAACAGCATTCCAGTGTACTTAATATAAAATACCCACACATTTCTTTTGCCTCAGCTAAGTACAAATATCTGCTGAATTAGGCCAACTGCATTAAAATAAGTTTGAAAGTATGCTATTCTCATACATGCACTTTTTAAGAATCTGTTATTTACAAATATCTGCTGAACTAGGCAAATTACTTTAAAATAAGGTTGACTGACACAGACGTTCGCTAACCTAGTAAGGGCACAATCATATTAAGCAGCAGACTACTGCCTCACCATACTGTATTTGACATTATTTATATAGTAAAAATACCTGACTTCATTCCTAACAAGACAAAGCACAATTCAGCATGACTGCTTATATGTGAGCAAAAAGTAGTGTCTTAGCACACAGCTACAAGCAGGTAATATAAATAATTAAAAGACAAATAGTAGCAGAACTTGTAATTTGTATCCAACTGTGGTTACTTTTCATGCATTTAATGTCTGCAATTTTATACACAGTAGTAGAACACTTACATGAGGAGCACACTACACGAGTTGTATGCTCGGCAGATCAGATAGTGAGAGGGTTGGGAGGGTGGCCTAATGGTTAAAGTGTTTGCCTTACAAACACAAGGTGCAGGGTTTGAGTCTCCCAAGGGATAATTGGCTAGGCTTAAAATGGCTTGCAAGTGCAGTTAGCTTAGTACTAATCTATGAACCTATGAACCTAAATGGCGCCCGTGGTTACAGGTAACTGTTGTAACTTTCCACCAGATGATAGGTGCTAGAGGGAGGTGTACAGACACATGACAGTGGATGTAGAGGTAATAAATACAATCCCCAGCTAGAAATGCATGCTGAACAGAATGAATCAGCCACTATTATTGGGTTTGAAGATGCACCTTTACAGCTAAGGTAAAGTTGTAACATGTACAGAAACAAGAATATAGAGAAAGTGTCTACTACTGCAGTAGCTTGTAGCACTGAGACCAGTAGCTATTTTTCTTTTTCTTTACTAATTTGCACAGTCCAATTAGTGTAGAAGACTAGCAGTGGCTATACAATTGTAACTTTACAAACCTAAAACTGTACTAGTGGCTAAATAGATACGCTAACAAAAAGAGGTAGGAAGGTCATTGGAAACTGCAGAAGGATGATATGGGCTGAGTGGGATTGGGTACTGCACTAAAAAATTGGGTGAAAGTTACGGGGTGCAGGGACTGGAAAAAAGTAGGGAAACTAGAAAGATAATCTCTGGTGGGATGCTCACCACAGGATTTACAATGTAAGTTATCAACAAGGTTACATCAATTGCTTGAAACACAAGCACATACTTAGATTGTAATGTCAGCGTGCTGTTTCAGGATAACATGCACCAGACCCACTTTAGCATTGTAAGGAGAACAGCAGGTTTACCACTGGCCAGATAAGGTGTTGGAGAGGCTGACCTTTGAGGTGACACAGTTAGATTGCAATGTCGGTGTGCTGTTTCAGGATAACATGGATCATTTGCCAGAAAGCCACAATTTTATGAGAAACAGACCAAAAATACGAGTCAAAAATCTGGATATTCTGCAAAAATCTGTGCAGGTGAGAGGTATGACCTTGGGAAATTATGTGTAAATTCCCTCAGAGCTCCTAATACTGAATTTACATCTTCCATACCAAATATTTTCATAAATTTCTTCAAAAATCTACCTCTTTTGTTATATTTTCCTTTTTAAGCCCCCCCAGATACATCTTCACTGTTGCAAGTCAAATTACAGTCCACAGCTATGAGTAAAATTGCCTACTGAAAGCTGATTATTTCTCCCATAATTTTTATAAGCTCCATTGTAGCAGTTTTAGGTGGTACATAAGTACATTTGAGCAGATGTTATGGTAACTATTGTAATACACATGCAGGGTGATTCAAATGTGTAGACTTTGCAAATATGGCAGCATTATTTTCGGCAAGTACCTAACACTGTCACATTCAGAAGTTCATTCAGTGTTGATATTTTTTAGCTAATATCTGTGTAAATAACACTGAATGATATTAATGACAAAAACTTATATGTATAAAATAACATATTTAACCATTCTGTCAGCCTTCTAGTCGACACTTTTAGTATGCTGTCAATATATGTTCCACACTTTTGCCCTTTTGTTTCACATTAAAAGAGGAAGTGTTTCACATTCTGAAGGTGGAAAGTTAGAGTTATGCTTAAAAACAAGGGCTTTCCAGCAGCCACTAACATGCAGATTTACATCATAAAAGGAGTGTGGATGGAGTAGATAAGGGGAGGGGCAGACAAAGTTAAGACTAATTGCAGTGGAAGAGGTATGGCTTTTGTCTAGTTTCTACCATGGCCAAACAAAGCAACCCTTCCAGAAGCAGTGGTAATCCTGCTGAAGTTTATCAGATCATGGATCTTTGCTGGTGAATGGTGTATTGATGATATAGTGGTATATAAGTGTATAGCTGTATGATAACAGGAGAAGTAAAGTTTTTACTGGTTGTTATGCTGTTTGGCTTGCTTGACATGGTTTCTTTATATTACCATTCTGATTGGTTCCATATATATAAAATAGAAAAACGAATGCATAGAAGAAGTGGTATATAACGTAAGAATGACATTTGAGCATTATGAGTTTTATTCTGACTTGAAATAATGTATGTAGTGTAATGCAAGCAGTTAGCATTTGGGTGGAAGGCTGCATGTTTAACTTATCTGAATTGCTGCTGTTTATGGGAATATAATATGATGCAGGTGAGAGTGACAGCCATCATTATAGGGTGGTTTGCAAGTGCCTGCTGGTGACAAAAATATATTGTGGTGTGGTGATAGAACAACTAAGAATGATGTGGTTTGTATTGTTTCAATGTCAGCTGTGAGTGCTGGGCTATAGTTTATTTATTTATTTTTTTATTTTAAATAAAATAAATAAGCTGTGAGTGCTGGGCTATAATTATAAAAAGTAGTAAATAATGTTTGTCACCAGTAGTGTTTGCAGTTTAATTTCAATTCCTGCAGCTGTTGGGCATGTTGTTAGTGCTGTAGCAACTGTTAAAAACAATGCTGCTTCTTATTAACTCTAGCTTCCCATCCTTAGTTCCACAATATTTTGAGCGTTTGCTACTGCCATGTTGATAGAATGTACTATGTCAGTCAGAGTTGGGCTTGATGGTTGTCCTCTGACATCAGCACAGTTGGAGATATAGTCACCATCTTATGGATAGCAGCTTGGGTTGCAGCAGTGTTCAGCAGCGTTGATGTGCAAAGAAAGCAGTTTCCTACATAGCTATCTATCTATCTATCTATCTATCTATCTATCTATCTATCTATCTATCTATCTACCTAAAAGCAAAGGCTATCAATACTTGCACTCCTTGACAGATGAGTTATCAATTATTTAGAAGCTAATTGTAAGGAAACAAATAAGCTTCCATTGAATGGACACCATTTTACATGTCTGTGAAACTGCCTACATTGGGTGTTAAGCAATAGCTATTTATACTCATGGCCCTGTTAAGCAGACAATGGACCTAGTACAATTCAACCCTGAAATTCTTTGTTAAACCTGTAAATGTTTTTCATGCCACCAGGGGCAGCACTCTAAGGAAATAAAACAACTGTATAATATCTGTTTTCTGGCTTTGCAGGGCTAATGCGTATTTGGGTGAGGTAAGCTGGAGTACAAGCTTTTCTTGTGTTGGTCTGAAAAAATACACTGGTAGAACTATTACTATTATGTTTTATCCTGCAGTGTGAAACCAGATAATGTGTGTGGGCAAAGGATATGGAGCCTGTCTCTAGATTAAATGAATGACTCTGCTGTTTGCTATTGTAATTCTGGTTTTGGAGCACTAGCGTGAAATTGAGTGAAGTAAAGTGGAACGCAAGTTATAACTATTGTTTCTGTAAAAAAAAAATATATTAAAATACCCATTATTTTCTTGCTTTTGACAGGATCAAACCAGACACTTTGGGTAGGCAAGGGGTATGGGAACTGTCTGTGGAGGAAATGACTGTCTCATCAGCTGTTTGCTGATGTAATTCTATTTATGGGGGACTAATGTGTACTTGAGTGAAGCAAGCTGTAATACAAACTGTAACTACTGTCTCTGTTAACAAAAATACATTAATGTAACCTTCATTATTATTACCCTGGCTGGGTCAAACCAGATGATGTGTGTGGGCAATGGGTATAGGGCCTGTCTCTGGATGAAATGATTGGCCCTGCTATTTGATTTTGTAATTCTGGTTTTGCAAAACTATTCTCTATTTATATGAAGCAAGCTGGAATACAAGTTCTATCTACTGTTTACATGTACAAAATACATTAATGTAACCATTAATTCTGTCACAATCAGATAACTGAGATGTACACAGTCAAGAAAGTGGCTGTAATGCTTGTTGGGAGGGGTGGTGTCTGCCAGTGAAAGTGACCTTCCGTCATTTGCTCAGTTTATTCAGTCATTAATTTGTGTCTTTGTAGGATTAATTCATGTATTTGTGAGAAGAATGTTGGATTTTTTTAATCAGGCTATTGTTTGAATAAAACAGTATCAAGGTACATTCAGAGCGTCTATATTACATAATCAAACTTTTAAAAGTTCGAACATCATATGATTGACACCATATAATCGAACCATATGATCGAACTTTCAAAAGTTCAAAAATGTAATAAAAAAAAAATAAACCAAAGGAAAAAACTACTTGAGCGGTTTAAGCAGGGGGGCAAGCCCTCCTGCACCCCCCATGTGGGGGACTGCACCCCCCACACCTCCCACTCTTTAAATATACCAACTCTGAGATCGCACTACAGTGCAGAACAGGTAAATCTTCCTATTCTGCACTGTACAGAGATCTCCGTTGAAACGTTCAAACTTTTAAAAGTTCGATCATATGGTGTCGACTATATGACTTTCGAACTTTTAAGAGTTACACAACGTGATATAGACCCACATTCAGAGCTGGGACAGTTTGGATAACTAAAATATAAACTTGTCAGTTTGTTATACTACTTGTTAACTCTTGTTGTGGAAGAGTGTGAGAATAGTGCTTTTGATGACCAGGTGGATGAGTGTTGAGAATGGAGTGGACTTCTGGTGGCTGCCATGTTGTGTCACAGTCAGTGTTTCATATTTGCACTTGCTTGAGTAGACCTCTGTAGGACTGACTGCCATGACTGGTGGCAACACTTGTCATATCACTGCATTGCAAGCTATGTCTGCAAAATGGTTTACAGACCCTTGTTACAAAACAGCATTGTAACCAAAAGACAATCTGTGTGATATGTGCAAGGAGTTAATTTACCTTAACCCAAAAAAACATTATTAGGAGAATGTGTACAGCAAGGCCAGTATGTCTACTAAACTTTGTACAGTTGGGGTGGTGGAATATGGGCCTGTATCATGATGCTGTTGAATGATCAACCTATACCTTTTATTGGTGGGGAGTGCAATGTGGCTCCAGCGTGTACAGTATAAAAATTCCCGGCTACACCCCTGCATCCAGGAACCAAAATGGAGAACCAAGAACCCTAAGTCTATAAGGCAGCAATGCTAATTTTGTAGAAGCATTTTGATGTCCTGGAAAATAGAAGAGAATAATGACATTTCTTTGCACTTGCAGTATGATAAAAGTCATTGCTTTTCCTGTAAATGGGTAGGATGTTCTCATTAAAAATATCCACAAAACAAGAGGTACATGTTTCCTAAATCAGTTTTGAATTAAAGAAAGTTAAATTAATGAACAGAAATAACAATGAAGTCATCTGTAAATTTTCAGACATGTTCAAATATTTTTGTTGATTACTAGCTTTGTATGCCACTGAAAATGTCATTGATTCAGAATCTCTTACACCATCTTCTGAAGTATACACACATATATGTTGCAGGCCTCTGTAGAAGTGCATAAATGTTCATGTATATTTTAATAACATGAGGACTGTATGTAATTTTATGAAGCTCTAACAACTCACATCCTCTGTATAGGGCATAAAAAAATTCTACACAGGTCTAGCATTCTAGGTTGTAGAGAAAGACATTTAGAAGGTGAACAGTTTCCTTTTGTAACAGCAACCACCCACCAAATAACTTTGCTTTTTCTTAAGAGGAGCTGGTACAAATGGCTGCAAACCCTGGTGCCAAGAGTCACCCCAACAGATATCATAAGAGTTTCCTATTGGATAAGGTGTCTGAGTAGGAGGTTTTTGATATCAACCAGCTGGACATGCAGTTGTTGGCTTTGTATACTGTGTGCAATATATATTCCCTGCAGACAGAGATGGATTCTTATTACACTTCCGACAAACATATGCCTGTCACCAGGCATACTTGCATACAAAACATTCCAATAACATATTGGTGATAGAGGATGGTGTCCTAGACTATAAATTCTTACACCATGAACAACTTTCTGTCACAAGTCATATGACAGGAACTGCATTAAGTTCCTGTCAATATTTATTGAACTCACTGAAGCCATGGAACAGTTCTACAGAGGTGTATATCACCATCATGTACTAAATGCCACCGACTACACATACATCAAAATAAAGTCCTCTTCCAATCCAGGAAATACCAGGAACATCAACCTCAAGTGGTGGAGTTTAGTTAACGTCATGAACATGTGAGCAGCAGACTGACAGATCCTAAAGATTATAATATAATTCCATGGCAGTCTGCATGCAGTTTTAGCACCACAGCATAGGATTGTCCTGATTTACATTCTTGAGCAACACCATGTAGCCATGTAGGTCAGTGCAGTAATGATCCCATACACAGTTTTACACACACACACACACACACACACACACACACACACGTATCTATCTATATACATATATATATATATATATATATATATATATATATATATATATATATAATATATATATATATATATATATATATAAAGATATGTACACTAAAAAGCAAGGAGAAAGTGCAATGGTCATGACCAAAACGTGTTTACATTTTACTGTAGCATATGGTTACCCTTCACACCTCTGGATAAGACATCTGTTTATCACTTGAAGTCATCTACATGGTAAGCAATTAAGACAGCATATAGACTGTGCAGGAATGTCATTAAGTGAAAGAACGGGAAAATTAAAGTCTTATCTCAGCTGTGTGGACAAATGCAGAGTTGCTATGCAATCTTGCATAACATCAGAACATGCAAGCATTGTAGTCTTGCAGTCTAGAGTGGTGGAGGCCTACCCCAAGAGTCTTGGACATACAAACTTGATCAGGTGTTGGATGAAGAAGAGGAAAACAACAAAGAACTACAGGATGAAGTACTAAATTGAGTGGAAGGTAATCACTCATGATATACCCATATATAACTGATACTGCTGGTGTAAAACTCTTTGCCTTGGCATCCCATAGGCACTAGAGGTACATAGAGAATCATGTTGTCCACAGTTGTACACCTCCCGTGATGATTCCAACCTAGGGTGTACTGACATGTGCATGTTCTTCCTGATAACCTGTGGCATCAGACATTACCTCTGTTTTAAAAAACAATTGTGTTTTACAACTGTAGGCATGATACTCATCATCTATACAGATGTCAGGTCACACACAGGAAACCACATCCTAGACACAAACAGGTAGAACCAAGGATGAACCTAAAGGTATGTATATTGGGGTCATCATGCAAAGTGGCTGTCCACAACAAGGCATAATGGTAACATCACCCACTGTAACACCTCATTCTAAACTGTAAACACTTGTATAGGAAGAATTTTTATTACTGGGACAAGTGGATTGTCATATTTATTTATTTAACATTTGTTGACTGGGAAAGTCCAACTAGGACAGAGCATATTTTCAGTGGAGGCCTGGAGAGAAACTCTCCAGATGCATGTCTTTAGAATGTGGGAGGAAACCAGAGTACCCTGTGGAAACCCATGTGAATGCAGGGAGAACATGCAAATGCCACACAGAAGGCACCCCAGCCAAGAATCAAACCAGAGAACCTCTTGCTGAGAGGTGACAGTGTTAACCACTGCACCACTTTGCTGCCCATATATGAGCACAGTGGGATTACATGTGGCAGATAACGGGATTAATGTGCTTAATGAAGCATAGTGGTAAGATGATCTGCCACAGAGTGAAATACTGAAAACTAAATGTGAGGCCACAGGACAATGGCTCACAGCTTGCAGAATGGTCACAATGCAGCCAGATGATGCATATCACTGTGCGTAGCTCCCACACATATGCCACATCTGTGTTAAGCAAGTCATAAATAGTAAATACCAATATAGTTAGATGATCCCATTATGAGATGATACCTTGTATTTGGTCCAAGATCACTTTCATGTAGTTGGACAGCATCCTTTCCATAACCACCTGATATTTGTGATGACGTCTTTCAGCAGCGTCATGCACAGTGTTTAGGATATGTGACAAAGAATGACGGACCACATTTAGTTCAGTATTCAATTGCATCAACATATATAAAAGCATGGGAAAAGCAAGCATTCTGTGAGCATCTTGGTGCCCATAGTCTTCACTGTACACATCTTCTTCATCTCTGGTGATCCCAAATATCTCACTACTATTGATAAGCCCTGGGAGGTGATGAATTACTCTATGGATGACATCCCCTAGTTTCCTTCTCATTGAATATGCTACTGGCAGTGTTTTGCTGCAGTTCTGTAAGTATGGACTAGAATGATTGTCTTTTCAAATGTCTGTTTAATTATCATTAATAGATGGGGTCAGAAAAGAATCCTATGTGTTTGATGCTGTTCACCGAGTTACTGCAGTATCATTACAGGGCATCCATGTTGTAGATGGGATATACACAAGCACCTGCCTCTCTGTGGACATGCAGTTAGTAGTATTACCTGAAGACACATTTCCAGTAATAAAAATACCCTCTTCCATGCCTCTCAACCTGGAAGCATCAAAAATTTGGACAAAGGCTCATGAAAAATAGGTACAAGTCTGTACGCTGATTAACATAACATTGCATACATAATTATGTAACCCCACCCACATAAAACTAAATAGTGCTCGCAAACAGCTGAGCAGTGAGCACATGTCCATTAAGATGGCCATTAACACACTAAGCACAGTAAATAATACAGTACCTGAGTCCTGCAGCTGAAAAGAAGAAACACACACAGTAAAACTAAACACTACTCGCAAAGAGCTGAGCACATGTCCATTAAGACAGCCTTTAACACACTAAGCACAGTAAATAATACAGTACCTGAGTCCTGCAGCTGAAAAGAAGAAACACATACAGTAAAACAAAATACTGCTTGCAAAGATTCCAACAGTCAAAATGCAGATGATGCTAGCAAACAGTTCCTCCAGCAACAAATCCAAGTTAAAAAGCAAGTAAAAGAGACTCCAGACCACAGCTGTGCAGCACATAAAACAATTTAATAAAATAACAGTCAGGCACCAGGTGAGCACTTTCGTGACCCAAGCCACTTCATCAGACAACACAAGAATACTGTTCTACAGGATTTATACTCAATGCTGCAATCAATTATAGAATTAATTAGGCAAATCATCCTCCTTTGAACAGATTTAAAGCCACACAGTAATAAATAAAAACCATGACATGAAAAGCAAATCAGTCCTTTCATATCTACACACTACCCTGTAAAAACATTCCTACATGCCCCATAAAAAATATACCCATAATGTTGACATACACATATGCTCCATATAAATTCATATTCGTAGAACATATAAAAAATAAAAAATAAATAACTATCTCAAATACATATATAAACATATAAAAAACGCACAAGTAAGAATAACTGTCTTTTCACGTCATGATTTTTATTTATTACTGTGTGGCTTTAAATCTGTGTGGCGACTTCTAACCAGGAAAAGCCGAAAAACAAACTGTGCAGAGCTAACACTAAAAGATAAAACATGTACTGACCCAGAGGACATAGCCAATCTTTTGTCAGACAAATTTAGTTCAAACATCACCCCCTCCCCTCTTATATTTCCAGATCTCATAAGGTCGTCTACACCACCCCAAACACCTAAGGACAAGTCCTCAAGGTGATATCCAAACCCAAAAACACTACCTGTTTTGGTCTGGATAACATACCAGACTATCTGCTAGTCATTCTGAAATATGACCTTTCTGTCCACATACAAAGGTGATTCGGTAGCACCCTCCAAACAGGCTATTTGCTAGATGACTGGAGGGCAGCAGCAGTCATCTCCTTGCATAGAGGTAGGATATCAACGAACATAGGTGATTATAGACCCGTAATCCTGTCAAGTCTCTTGTGTAAGACTATGGAGAGGATTATTATAGAATTAATAAATAAGGGCATAAGAAAACTACAAACTATTGACTCAAGCCAGTTCAGATTTGACAGATCCTGTCTATTTAACCTGGTCATCTTCTTTGAGGAGGTTAGGGATGTGGGCAAATCAGTGAACATTGCATATGTAAACCTCACAAAGGCATTCAACATCATCCACACTTCAGTATCACTGAAAAACTATCCCTTCTAAATGTAATTCCCTATGTAACTCACTTAATAGCAAACTAGCTCACAAGTAGAACCCAGGAAATTAAAGTGGTCTGCTCTTCCTGCTTAAAAGACTAGTGGTGTTCTTCATGGTTCAGTCCTTGGGCTACTCCTGTTTGTCATTTACTTGTCAGACAACAAATGTTACGGGTTTAATGGTTTATTGCTTACTAAGTTTGCAGACAGCTGTAAGGTGGGTGCTATCATAAACTCCCCAGAATATACCAAAATCTTCCAACAAGACCTTTCCCAAACAAATAGCTTGAGTCAAAAACATGGACTAAAATTAAATGCCAATAAATGTTTAAGTTGCATCCTTTGGCAAGAATAACTTCCCTTATAAATATCACAATGACAACACACCACTGAAAGTTGAACCAGTAGTCAGGGCTATAGGAACCTATGGTGACAACGAACTGGGCTTTGCTCACCACATAGCCACTATTATAAGAAAGGATTTTTTTTATTGTACAGCTCATATTTAAAGGTACTGCATTCAGGTACAGGGGTGTAATCATTCTACTATAATCTTATCAGGCCAGTCATTTAATGTGACAGCCCATTCAGTATGTACCCATCAGAACAGTTTGTCACAACTGGAGTGACTGCAATGCTTTCCCACTGAAAACTCAAGGGCATGAATCCCAAAAATTATGCAGACTGCCTCAAAGCCTTATCCCTCTTGTCTGTATCATACTAACAGATAATCTCTGCCTCATATATAGAGCCTCAGAAGATCCTGTCCTGTCAGACCTACTACACTTTCACATGTCCAGTGGTAGCATTTTGCAATAAATGGAACATTTTGGAGGGATAGGTATGTACCACAGAGAATACCTTTCTATGGAACTGTCTTCCACGCCATATAACGTAAATATCTTACTCTATTCAAACATAATCTGAATGAATGGATGTGAAACGGCAAATTCATTCCTCCTCCCCTGACACGTGTCCCTCAAGGATAAGGGGAACAATTAAATATCTCGACATATCCTTGTTCTGACCACCTCTGGGTTATATGTATGCAAAACATAAAGGCTAAAAACTACCATGAGAGTGTAAGGATAGACTACTTTAGATTCAACACTTGTGCACACACGTGCACACACACACACACACACACACAAAGATATCTCTATAAGGTATCTGTTGTATTCATTTCTGTATTAGTTTTCTATGTAACATTCTTTTCCATATTAAGTTAATATTGCTCAGCTGTGAATATTTCTAATTTGTTTCGGGTTTTGACATTTTCTTAGAATTTTTTTAAAGAAAAGTTTTTAGCATTGCTATTTAATATTTTTTAATATTTTACCCATATTCATATTTTAAAAAAATGAGTTAACTTTTGTATGCCACTGCTTTTAGTCTGTTTTTACTGATAAGTCCATTCATGACTTGGTAATGATCTTTGCAAACGTAATGCATTCCTTATTGTTATGTAGTTCTATGAGCTTGCTGGAGTAATTTGCAAGCACCAGCCTGCAAACTCTGAGGTGATCTCATCATTTATCATTGGTCTGAACTGCACAGATCACAGAATGTTTTATTTTAAACACTTAATAATCACACGTTTAATTGGCTTTATTTTTCTGTCTGATATCATCTTTTGCAAGAGTTACATCTGAGCTTGTATGCATTTTTACTTTATCCTGCTAAACTGTAATAAGTTTTACAGTAAGTAAAATTAGGCAGCATAGTATCAAAACATTTCATTGTGTCATTGACCTTCCTTCTTCCTAATAACGCTTTCCTAGTTTCATTTCCGAAATCACTACATAGTTAATTCTCTTTGGTTTCATTATGCCTCATAGAATGCAACTGCCCATGGCTTTGTTTTCAGTAACCCTGTCATTTAATGCAAAGTTTAATGACCTATAGTTTATGGTCTTTCCTACAAAGTTTTATGAGTTGTAGCAACATGCTGAACTACTATTTTGATTTTCCAAGCAGCATTATTTTAATTAGAACTTAGTTTACTCATTACTTTACAATGTGTGGATTCAGTAAGACTCTTTCCCTGCCTTCTGTAACTTTAGTTGCTAGACATAATTTTAGTCAAGTGTTTACTCATGATCTGGAACAGACTTACATTTTTGTAGAATTTGTGAATGAATTAGCAGTAAGATATGCAGAAACTTGGGAATGCTTGCTATTCCAACTAAATTCATTCTGAAGGTCTACCTCAAAAGTGTGCAAAACGGAAGTACTTCACAAAGACGTCTTTTTGCAAGCCTGTTATAAGGAATTTGTTTTTTTTTTTTTTTTTGATAATTATTTGAATCTACCCGTATTTTTTTGTGACAATAAAGCCTTAGTCACATACTGGTCCATCTTTTTTTCCTGTCTGCTGGCATCAGAATCTTTCCAAGAACAGAGGCAAAAAACAGGATTTTACCCTTCATGTGGCAAGGATAGGGATTTTTTTATGTTCCTAAAATCTTTATTGACCAGCAGGCATGGTGTAATGTCTGCTATGCTGAGACAGAAAGAGTGAGTGTTTTTGCATACTCACAAATCTGCACTCCTTGACTCGGCTCTCTGTCGCAAGTATCTAACCTTACAATATGCATTTCTGACACTTCTCCCCAGCTGGTGGTCTTGCGTCAGGATCTCAGCAAGTCTCCCGCACCATCTCCCTAGGTTGTGCAAGCTGGCATTAGCTAATCCATTGTGTTCCTCCTCAGATGTCTCATCCAGTTCCCAAAATGCTAATCATGATCAGAAACTCCATGTTACAGAACTTGATGTAGCTTACTGAAACTGCTGGCACACAGAAAAGTGGCATTTAGTATTCCAAAGTGTCCTACCTGAACTTTGTTTAGCCTTAAAAACATGTTTATGTTACTATATTTTATGATTAAGAAATTAATGTTTTTCACATTAGCTTTATTTATTTATTTGTTTTTGTACAGCTAAACACAAAGTTTAGTTAATGCATGAAGAATACTTGCCCAATGACTCCACCCACAGAAACACAAACTCCTAGGCAAGTCCCTGTGACATAAATTGGTCTTTCCCCATTTGTCACCTTGCTTGACCACTTCAGAAATGGAAGACTGTACTACCAATTGTGCACTTTTGTTGCAGGTTTACCACCTTTCCATTGACTTAGTCTATTTTACACTTTTCTGTATACCTCTCTCTTTCAGCAGACCCTTATGTTCTCCTTCTGACACTTTTTATAGGGTCATAGATTCAAAGAATAATACTAGGCTATTGGCCAGGAGGCCCTTATAAGCCTAGCCAAGAATTTCACTCATGTTCCCACAAAGTCAGCACCTGTTTTCCCTGTCAAGCAGGGACACAGGTGGGATCCCAGGGATATATTTTCTGTTTTCCCATCCAGTTGTCCAGGTTACTCTTAAAGAGGGCTAGTGAGGTACTCTGCTTGACAGGGAGATGGAATCTATTCCACAGATGGGGGAGTTGCTTGTACACAAATCTATCCTGCCAACAAATTCTATTAATGTCACAGACCAGGTTGAGGCCTTGCGTGTGGGTTGCACAAATGTAGTTTGACTTATGGATATGCAGCAACTCCATCAAGGCTAAGTCTAAGACGGCCTTGTATGCCAGACACAGGTCACCTCTGAGCAGTCTGTATGAGACTGAGTAGAGTGACAGGGCTTTCAGCCTATCTGTATAGGATAGATGTTTCATACCCTGGATTTTCCTGTTTAAGAACCTCTGTGGTCTCTCCAACTGCTGTATGTGCTTAGCAAGGTACATGCTGAAGGGGGACATTGTACTTGATAATGGGTCTGATAAGGGAGGAGTACAGGGATGTTATGACCTCCTTGTTCCTGGATGAAACACCCTTCCTTATGAGGTGGGCCGTGCAGAAAGCCTTCCATACAATGGAGGCAAAGTGGTGGTCAAACGTCAGGTTTCTATCAACCGGGGTGCCCAAGTCCCTCACAACTCATTGCATGCTTAGTACATTGTTATTAATGTGATAATTAGTGGGGATGCTATTTTCCCCAAAGGGGAAATTATGCATTTTTTGGCATTCAGCGTGAGGCCATGCTTCTGGCACCAGTCATTTGTTTGGTTAAGGCCCTCTTGGAGGATGTTCACATCACTAGGGAGTTTTATGACAGGGCCCAGCTTGCAGCCATCTGCAAACTTGGTCAGCCACAAACCACTGGTTTTGGTTTGCACCTCAGAAAAGTATATCCCAAACAGTAGAGGCTCCAAGACCGATTCATGGGGTACGCAGCTTGTTACGAGTCTACTACTAGTGGTGGCTTTCCCTATTTTGACTGAGTGGATTCTATCAGTAAACCAATTAGCTACCCATCTGGTAATATGCAGGTTGATGCCTAGCTGGTAGAGTTTATCTATTATGCCTGAGTGGTTAATAGTGTTGAAGGCTTTGACTAGGTCAAGGTAGGTGGTGTGCAATGTCTTGCCCTCATCCATGGCTTTGGTGACTGTTTCGAAGAAGGTGACCAAGTTTAACAGGCATGATCTCCCTTTGACAAAACCAAACTGTGTGGGATAAAGTGTTTGGAGGTTGCCAATGTCCTTGTTTATAAGTTCCATGATAATGCATTCCATGGCCTTGCAGATCAGGCTAGTTAGGCTGATGGGCCTGTAATTGCCTGGGTCAATGGACACTCCACCTTTGTGTAGAGGGATGACAGTGGCTGTCCTCCATTCTGCTAGGACAAAGCCAGTGCACAGACTTTGGTTGAATAGAGTGCCTAGTGGTGCTGAGAGCTCTTGCCTGAGTTCATGTAGGACACAGCCAAGGATGTTGTTGGGTCCCATGGAAGCTGTATTTTTTGCCCTTGAGAGGGCATTACTGACCTGGTCCCTGGTGATGAGGGGAATTAGGGGAGGGTGCAGGTGCTGGGGATGTCCTGGTGTACTGATGGGGAGACGGGGGGGGGGGGTGAAGTTTTCACTAAAGTTGTCTGCCAGCAGGTTGACTATATCTATGGCATTTGTGTATGTGGTATTTTTGACCACCAATTCAGAGCAAATTTGGGACTTAACTTTGAGATTGCAGACGTATATAAAGAAGGCCTTGTGATTGTCCTTACTAGATGTGGCCAATTTGGACTCAAAGTTA
Source organism: Protopterus annectens (assembly GCF_019279795.1). Lineage (NCBI taxonomy): Eukaryota > Metazoa > Chordata > Ceratodontiformes > Protopteridae > Protopterus > Protopterus annectens. The sequence goes on from NC_056745.1 coordinate 852,519,329, forward strand.
GCCTTAGAGGATTTCACCAAAAACCTTATTTGCTTGTTCAGACAAAGAAAAGATTGCTTCCAGCTTGGCACTTGCTCCTTCTTGGTACTGCACAGCAATTTTTTTCTTATTATTATAGAGTCTGTTTATTGCTGCTGTCGACCAGACAGGTTTACTCTTCCTTGAGGAAGATGATTTGGTCCTGTCAGATATTGCTGAGTCCATGCAGCTATATAGGTGCTCATATAGTTTTTTGGTGTAAGCTTGGACATTAGTGCTTGTTCAAGCTGAAGGGATGGTGGCTGTGAAGCTGCATATACCTGCTCTCAGGAGGTTGTAGTTAGCTTTGGAAACGTTTTTTTGTTTGACCCTGGCAAGGTGGGGATCAGGGGAGATGGTGACTTTGAAAATAATTGCTTTATGGTTGGATCTTACCAAGAAGGATGACGCTGTAGGGGTGCTACAGTGACTACTCGTGTTGGTTAGTACCAGGTCCAGGATATTTTCACTTCTTGTGGAGGTGTCAGCCAGCTTATCCAATGCATTGGCATTGACAAAGTCAAGGAATCTCTGGCCATTCATGTTTGAGATAGAATAGGTCTTCCTCTCTATGGTTGGGTAGTTAAAGTTGCCCATGATCAGGGTAGAGGGTTGAATCTTGATGGATTCAAGTAAGTCTAGATAGATGGAGTGGGCTTTCTGAGTCATGGTTGGAGGTCTGTAGCTAGCTATGACTTGAATAGGAGTTTTGTCAACAGTTAACAGCATTTGGAGTGTCTCCTGTGTGTCATACTGCTTGACCAGCCTGAAGGTATGTATGTCTTTGATAAATATTGAAACTCCGCCTCCTTTGGCTTTGTAGCCCTCCCTTTCCAGTCTGAAGGTATGGTAGAACAAGTAACCTGGTAAGGGCTGGGGTGTTCTCCACAGCTTTGAACCAGGTTTCTGTGACTGCACAAATGTCAGCATCTTCCAGGGTGAGGAATGCTTGCAATGAGTGCAGTTTCATGTTAAGACTCCTAGCATTTAGCAACATGACATTTAAATTTCATTTAGAAGAATTTTTCATGTTAGTAATTTCATCCTCATGACTTTGCCTAAAAAAAGCACTATGGGGGGAGGAAAGAGCCTTTGCCAGAAGCCTGACATCCAGGGGAGACAGATGAAGGCGATCTCTGGCAAAGCATTGTGGTCTGTCAGTCATGTTCTCCCAGGCTGTCAGGTACTGGATCCCCTTGGAATGACACCAGAAACTAAGCCAGTTGTTTAAGTCAATCATTTTCTGTTTTTACTGAGGCATCATTCTGGGTGATGGTAGGATGCTACTTAAGGCTAGGGACATACCTGCCCAGGACACATATTCAGCAAGCTCAATCATGTCTCTCTTCATATAGTCCAGAAACATACATCTCAAGTCTTTCACACCAACATGGACTATGACAGAGTCATAACAGTACCTGTTGTTGAGAGATTTGAGTGCGTGAGTGATATGGTGGATTCTAGTCCCTGACAAGCAACTTACCATGACTTTCCCCTTGTCTAGCCTGGTGAGGGGCACATCTGTGTGTCTAATGATAGAGTTTCCTATGACTAGTATGTTGGGCTTGTGGCTGGGCCTTAGAAGCTATGAGACACAGGCATGTGTGCTGTGTGGTGCTTGCCTGTGATGTGCATGTTTGCTTTTGCCATGAAGGTCTCTTTGTTTAGATATGTTCTTGTTGAGAACCTCCACATATGTAAGAATGTACTGTACAGGTGTGAGTGGTGTTAGAGGTGTGGTATTTGTGGTGTTTCTGCAGACAACCTTCTCAGTGCCAGATGGACTGTCTTGTGATTGAAACAGCAAGGATTCTATATTCTTAATGTAATTGCATCTCTCACATATTGTGTTCCTGGGTGGAAGAAGAAGAGGGTTGCCCATGTATATGAGGCAGTTGTTACACTGTCTCAGGATGCCCATATCAACCAGACTAGCAGAAGGAACTACAGGAAAATTTCCTTCCATGTTTGTAAGAATCTGTGGAAGAGAGGTCAAGGTAGAGTGAATACTGTCAGAACAGAGTATCTATAGATGTGAGTAGGGCTTGATAAAATCAACACAGTAGTTGCAAGGCAGGGTGTCAGTTACACAGAAGTGCTAGTAATGGAAAAAATGCAACTGAGATACCTCACAATGAGTTAAAACAGCTCAGTGGAAGTGAGCAATGAGAAAACAAGTGCAACACCCTGCAAACACAGGGTTTAGATGGAAGAATCTTGAAGCTCGAATTACTACCAGGTCCTGCTAGCCCCTGCACTTTCAACTAATCAGTCATGCTAGAGAAGGGCAGGCAGCCCTGTTACACTCACTAACTGAGAAGACAAGCCCATACCAGCATAAGATGGCTGCCAAAAACACAGAAAACTCAACAAGGAAAACAACCAGGTCTGGATACAGCAGGCCTCTATCCAAACTATGCAACCTTACTAGAACACCTGCATGTATTTATAAAAATCATAACCACCCAGACATGTGATCCGCTGTGGCGACGCCTAACTGGGAAAAGCTGAAAGAAGAAGAAGATAACCACCCCTACCAGGATAGGAAAACCTAACCGTAAAGAAAGCATACTTGATTGGATACTTATCAATAGTCACTCCCAACTGTACACCTCTGGGACCCTCCCCGATGACTTCAGTGATCACCTTCTTACCTATATAATTAAGCATAAAGCCATCAACCCCTACAAACCCATACTCAGAATGGTAAGAAACAAAAAGAACTTTAACCTTACCAATTTCCAACAGGAACTAAACTCATGTAAAACCCTTAGAGGAAGCAGTTGTATTCTTCAGCAACAAATTCCTTGAGATCCTTGACTTTCATGCACCTGTTCGCTCAATAAGAATAAAGGCAAAAACTGCGCCATGGCTTTCCAAAGAGTCCAAGCTAAAAATCACCATTAGAAACAAAGCATGGGTATTATGGCATACTACAAAAGACCTCCAAGATCACATTAAATATAGGCAACCAAGGAATGAGACTAAAAAAATCCATTTTACAAGAGAAAAAAAAACTACTACTATAATCTACAGCAAATAAATCAAAACAACCCTCAGAAGTTTTGGGCAGGTTTAAATAAACTATTACATCCTGGACAAACTTCCAGCCTGACCCCTGCAGTCATCATTGATAAATCACCTGAGGAAGTCTCAGACAGTTTTAACCAATTCTTTACGGAGACAGTCCAAGCCCTAGCTAGCCAACTACCTCCAAGCTCCCCTGGCACTGAGGACACCATTCCTAGTAACCAACTGTCATTCAGATTCCAACCAGTTGCCACTTCACTTATCAATACCTTGATCAAAAAATGAAAACCAACTACTCTCTCTGCTGATCTACTCCCTGCCGAGTATCTACAAAAAGCAGCTGATGCCATTGCTTACCCCATCTCAATACTAATCATTTGAACCATAGTAGAAGCCCAAATCCCCACCATCTGGAAAATATCCTATGTAATCCCACTTCACAAAGGAGGTAGCTCTACTGAACTATCTAATTATAGGCCAATAGCTATATTAACTCCACTTGCAAAATTATGGAAAAATGTATTCATAGACAACTGCTGCACCACCCAATTCAGAATAACATTATGGCAGACACCCAGCATGGTTTCCGACCTCATCACAGTGCTACTTCAGCCCTCCTAGCCTTCTCCAACACCATAAACCATAATTGCAACAATAGTAACATATCCTCTGCCCTCTTCATGGATCTCTCCAAGGCATTTGATATGGTTGATCACCAAATTCTAATCCACACCCTGAAAACATTCTGTCTAGATACTAAAGCCCTTCAATGGTTCCAGTCTTATCTGAGTGGCAGACAGCACACTGTCCTTTGGCAAAACAAACTATCTAACCTCATACCAAACTCCCTTAATGTACCCCAGTGTTCTATACTAGGGCCCCTTCTGTCCTCTATTTTCATCAATGACCTTTATACTGTTATCCCAAAAGTCAGCTGTATCCAATATGCTGACGACTCCACCCTGATCTGCTCGGCCACATGTCAGACAGAACTATGGTCAGCTACCCAGAACACCTTCAACATAATAGAAAACTGGCTTTCTGGTCATTGTCTGATCTTAAATCCTAAAAAAACAAAGCTGTTACTTTTCTCACCAACTCATAGATCTACTGCATTTACCTTTACCATAAAATCCAGTAATGGCACTATAATCTCCCCAGATGCCTCTACAAAACTATTAAGTGTTATCATAGATAACAATCTTAAATTTGACCTGAATGTTAATCAAACCATCAAATACATCAATAAAAAACTAGGGTCACTTTACAGGATAAAGCCTTCTTAACCCCACCTGCTAGAATTGCCATAGCTCGCTCTCACCTACTTTCAACTATTCTGTATGCATCCCCTTTATTCTCTAACTTAAACAAGTCTGTCCTCAACAAACACTCTCTATCTGCTTCAACCACATTGTCAGATTTGCCACTGGCCTGCCTTATAGGACACATCACTGTATCAATCTAAACCAGCTTGGGTGGCCATAACTGCTCAGCTTGAACCAGTATAACCAACTGATTATGGCATATAAAATCTTTTACAATCCAGACAATACTCCTGCACCAAAAAAACATTATCACCCCCTATAACAATCCCAGACCTCTTCGATCTTCTACCAGACTGCTAGTTCAGACTATTAAAACTAATAACTCAGCCGATGACTCTCTCTTTGCCAACTCTGCGGGTAGATCCTGGAACTCGCTCCCAACTGATATTACTTTACTTACCACCCTGAGTCAATTTAAGATAAGACTCAAACAATATTTGAAAGTAAACTGGCTATGTCAATGTATCAAACCAGACTAACTATCCTCTACTATGAGTTAATAACTATAATTTAGCTTAGTTGTGTTACTTAATCTGGACTTACACCCAGGATTATCTCTAACCTTGGAATATGTATAACTTGTTAGGTATGTAACCACTGCATATATTGTATCTGTAATCTTAACTACGTATATTGGAGCTTTTCTCCCCGGGCCTCCGCTGAAAATGGACATGAATCCAGTTGGACTATCCCGGTCAACAAATGTAAAATAAAATAAACAAATAAACACAGAAACCTCACAGAAAATCCACAGAAAAGCACAGGTAGTGCACTCACAAACAGAAAATGCAACTCTCAGTGTGAAAACGCAGTTCACAGTTAAGTAATGCATTAAAAATGCAATTACAGCAATAAAACATTATCTAGCAATGAAAATACAGTTAAAGCAGTATAAAACAATACAAAAATGCAGTGAAACAGTAAACAGTTTTCAGTTCTTACTTAGCTTTGGGAGCTTTTTTCTTCGTCTAGCGTTAGCAGCTTGGACGTCAGTTTCATACTGCTTTTTCTAAACATTTCAAGATCTTAAGTATATGCCTCTGCTCCCTCAGCTTAAACAAATCTTCTCTAACTTTCACCATTTCTGTTGCCCTATGCCTACTTGATTATCCTTTTAAATTAAAACTTATTGACAATCCCAGACATTCTTGTATGATAAACCTAGAGATGCCTACAGTGGTTTAATATTGCCTTTTCAATATACAAATTAAGAACTGCAAAACTATGTTACGTGCAAGCTATTAAAAGATTTTCTCTAAAAGTTCCTAGGATGTGCAACTTAGCTGCATTAAGTCTTGACTGCTGCCTAGTGCAGCTGCAGAGATATCAAACACTGCTCATATACTATTTTTTATTTAAATTGTGATCATTATCACATTTCCATACATGTCTCAACAGTCAATCAATACAAACAGAACTGCTTAGCTTTAAGTGAAAGCACACACCAGGATGAAAAAAATGCTACTGGCAGTATGTTTGTAGCTTGAGTGAATAATGAGGTATTATAAGATGTTTACTAAACATTTAATATGTACATAGTGACATAAAATTCAGTTTAATACTCGCAATATAACAAATGCTATACTCTTAAAGATTACTTTGTTCTGAACAGTTTGCTGTTTATACTTCTTTAATAGCTCTTACGGTTCTTACTATGTTTGTGGGCAAACCAAGTGGGTTTCCAGTGTTCTCAGTTCCAGAGGAGTCTGGAGAGTTTTGTTGAAGAAAGAGATGTACTGAGGCCAGAGCAGGCAGCTTTGAGAAGTAGACTCTTTATTTTGAGTGTTTTCAACTGGCGGTGGACATTCTGGTCGAGTTAAATGTTCCTGGAAGGAGCGGTGAGATAGTACAATTCTTTGTTCTTCCAAGTACAGAACTGCATATCTTGTGGAAGAGGGGTGAGCCAATATGTTGCTTTATTCACTGAGGTATTTTAGGTAAGAGATTTTCTTTATTTTGGTGTAAGAGTCATTCGGTTGTACAGACCATTGCTTACCAGAGATTTTTGAGCATTTTTCCTAAAAGATCTAAATAGTGTTGCTCCCTTGTAGCTGAGGCTCTTTTTCGTCTGTAACCACAAAAGTCCAGTTTACCAGATCACTTCACTTGGACTCTAATCACTAAAGGTCTTTAAAACAACAACACGCACATACCAACAAAATGTCTCACAACAAAGACTTTTATGTTCATTACCATTGTCAGCTTCACTTTTCCATATTGTCTAACCATTTATCTTCATTCAGAATCTTATGTCTCACAACCAGTCTTCACCAATATATGAACAGTTTCAAGTGTATACATTGTTTTGTAACATTGCACATTCCCACCTCTATACTTCTAATATAAGCTTTATAATGGCCATATATATTGTGTGTGTGTGTGTGTGTGTGTGTGTGTGTGTGTGTGTGTGTGTGTGTGTGTGTGTGTGTGTGTTTTGTTTTACATGTATATGTATAGTTGTCGCTGAACACTGCTTTATATACCACTTAACTACAAATTTAACATTTTCTGCCCTGCCTAGTTCCTTCCCTCACCTCCATTTCTTTAAATTTCTAAGCACTAATCACGACAAACTCAATGATACATCTCTTCAAATGCTCACTGTTCAATATCTACTCATGCATAAGTATCTTTATAATGTAATAGTTGCCTCTACTTTCATGTAAATGCAATCTGATTAGCAAATATATCTGTAGTTTTTAATTTATATTACACAATGTTTGTTGACGTATATATGTTGTTTAAAATTTTTTTCAATATGTTAGAGCTTTTCTCCCCTGACTTCCACTGAAAAGGGTTTTTTTACTAAATCCATGCAGACAAACCCAGTAAACAAAAGCAAAATAAATAAAATAAAAGTGTCACCTAACAACTGAGGGTCCAGTGAAAGAGACAACATGTTCATTTTCCCTTTAAAGATATTAATCACCAAGATGAGACTTGGTGCTGGTTTCAGAAACAGTTCAGCTGCAAACAGTAATGCTGTGGCAAAAAGGACCCTTTAATACAATCATGGAAACCTATGATTCAGAGAAACATTAGCTACAATGAGGAAAAATCTCATTATAAGCTAATTTACACGTCTGTGAAACTTTGCTGTGGTAATCACCACTGCTGGTCCATGCATTGTATTGGAATAGGCAGCCCCCTCACTCACTTCTCCAATCACAATTGCACATATAAACATACAAATGTGCATTTAACACACACACATATCCCCACATGCATGTACACACACACACACACACACACACACAAACAAACATGCAAGAGCACACACGATACAAGCACAGTTTGATGGTTTAGAAGAAAATTGTAGGCAAGGTATAGTACACATGGAGGAAATACACTTTTAGTGAGTGAAAAATGCTAGTTCAGAAGATGAAATCTTGATTCTCGGAGGTTCTTTAATAAAAACAATCAATCAAAAGATAAATCAAGTTGATATTACAGCTTCTTCACTCTCGGGTTTACACTTAATATAAGTAACAAAATTACTGCAAAATGTATCTAGTGTAAAAATAAAGATATAGTCATATGGTTATATGTGCTGGGAAAAATATTTATAATACACACATGAAACAAGCTATACTAAAAATTATTGAATATTTGGAAAATATCAGAATTCATGTAGCTTTTAGTGAAATCATACCATCAATGATATGGAATGATTATGGCTTTTCTAAATCATATCTGGTTATATTAATTGTATACAGTTTATAATATCACTGTAATAAAATATTGGGAAGATTTAATTTATGGTAATAAAATTTCAGCAATGGTAATTTAAATTTAAATTACTAGGTGGTTTGTTGTCATACTGGAAAAATTACTGACTATCTCAAGTCATTTTTAAGAAAACATCAAAGTTTATCAATAGAAGTAGGGGACCTAAATACTTTTTAAAATGTTATGCCCAGAGCCTAGGAGAAAACGTAATGAAATCTGTCAGCAAAAATCATATGCATCTTTCAAAATTGCAACACTTACTGAGAGATGGATGATATCAAATATAACTTTCCCTAGGTATAATAGGTTTGATATTTCTCTACCTTTAGGTTCCAGATGGAAAAATCTTTACTACTTCTGTATTACAATGTTGGTTTACCAAAGAAACTGTTGTGTTTGTTACCTCTACTCATTGCTGTAAATTATTAAATAACTAAACCAAGCCTACATAAAGTTTTTCTATCCCAAACTATACATGGTTTATTGCTTAAAAAATGTTTATTGTACAATGTACGAATGCTCCTCTTTCTGACTTTCCTCTATGATTTTTGAAGGCCTGGTGCTATGATTTTTAATACCCCTTTTGTAAGAGGTATACACACACACACACACACACACACACACACACACACACACACACACACACACACACGGATTCCTATTACAAGAATGAAAGTTCACTACTTCAAACTTGTAATAGGAAGCCTCACGTCTGCGAAAGTTCACTTTAACGAAAGTGAACTTTTGCGTAAGTGCACTTCACCGAAAACACTGCAGCACAGTGGAGGACATAAAAAACAAGCTATGTCCTCCACTATGGCACAATAGTCATGATCTTTAGGGTTAGGGCATGGGTTAGGGTAAGGGGATAGTTAGTAAAGCTATCCCCTTACCCTAACCCATGCCCTAACCCTAAGGTTCGTGACTATCGCACCATAGTGGAGAACATTGCTATGTCCTTCACTGCGCTGTAGTCATCATGGACCTTAGGTTTAGGGCACAGGTCATGGTAAGGGGATAGCCCATAGGGCTATCCCCTTACTATGACCCATGCCCTAACCCTAAGGTCCATGAGTACTGCACAGAAGTTCAGTACAAATCCCGTTTGTTGTACTGAACTTCGCATAAGTGCACTTTTGATTAAGTGCACTTTTGCTGCAGTGAGCATCCCATGCACTATTTTGAATTAGTGAAAATTTGATCTAGTGTATGGAACCCCACACACACACACACACACACACACACACACACACACACACACACACACACACACACACGCAACAATTTTAATAACTAGCCTTTTGGTGGTAAGTAACAGATATTTTGAAGTTGACACATATGCTCTTCACTGAACATTCCTTGGCTTTGCTTAGCCCTGAAAGTCTCATATTACAGAATTAGATTTCAGCAGCAATCGCTATTCCATACCCCTGAAAGGAAGACAGCAATGGATGATCTTACTGCACTAGTCTCCAAGAGATTTTCTACAACACCATTCTGCACCACTAGTTCACCTGCAGGTCTTCTTATTCTTATTTATATTTTTGTATGCACAGGTTGCATTCAATACAAATGAATAAACAATTTAAACTTTGATTCCTTAATGTATATGTGTTTTATTTACACTGTGCCTTTGCTTAAATAATAGAATAAAAATTATTTTCATTAGGACAACTGACTCCATAAAATAGAGGCATTCAAAAAATCAACTGTTGGTTTTTGTTATGTGCTTATTGATTACAAAAGGCATGTTAAGCTTTTTCTAATTCTAAGTAAGGTGATAACTCATCAGTTTCTGTATTACTCTTTGTTCTCAATTGTAAGAGACATTTCATAGACATTTAGGTTCTGAATGAAAAACAGTCATTTAACATAATGTATGGGGACTGTAAACTGTAAATTAACTGTAAATTTTAACTTATAGTATGATCTGTGTGGCAAACTATATAGCACATTGATAGATGTGCTAGGACTACAGACATAGATCAAGGAACAAATTTAAACATCGCATACTACTTTGAAAATTTTGTTGCATCTTATTGGGGAAAATGTGTTCCCTCAAATTGCAAAAGTCCCAGAGTTAATTACATTAAGTGAGGGAGTGCAGGGGAAAAGCCCTCTGCTTGTATTGTGGCAATGCTTGCCTAGACAGAAAACAACTGCAAAAAATTGTGTAACTAATGTGTTTTACTACCTGTCTCATGAAATTGCATTTTTGTTAGTATCATTCCTAGTGATACACTAAACCTATTTGTGTGTACATTTCTTTATTACCATGGCTTTAGTGTTTGATGGCTTAAAATGTGCATTTTCTTTTTTCTGGATGACACATTGTAAATTTCACTTAACATAAAGGTCTCACTGAAATGATAACTGAAATTCTTAACAGTGAAGGTTGGTAATGTTGTGTACCTACCCAGCAAATGAAATGCTACAGTTTCCAAAAACTGACCCTTCAGTTCCTATTTAGTTATTTAGTTAATTATTCATTTACATATTTAAATTTGTTAACTTGGGTAGAGCACTGATCCCTATGGACCAATTTCAGACACAAATGCATGTGAAAAACAAGAACAGGAAAATACAGGAAAATTAATAATATATGAAGTGCAAAAGTGCAGGTTTCTTATTTGCTAGTTATATTAGTCTATGTTTTTTTTTTAATGGAGGCACAAATGCATGCTGCCACCATGGGTATTATGGGATGTTCTGGGGAAAAAAGTGATGAGGTATTCTAAAACTAAAAATTCCAAAGTGTCATTGGCCATATGGCATATAAAATCCTGAATTTGATTCAAACAACCCAGGATCAATTAGCAACTCAGACTCTGTAGGAGCTGATGACAGAAGGTGGCGTGGCAAAGGAGGCAGTTGGCCCATTTCAGAGCCAGCACCTAGTGAAGAAAGAAGTGTATAAATTACAGGGTATAAGACATATACACAAATACAAATGCATATATATCTATATCTATCTATCTATATATATATGGATCCCTATCACATAGTCGACAGGCCATATGATCGACTTTCATTTGGTCGACAAATCATTTGGTTGACAAGCAGTTTTATGTGGGGGGCTTCACCCCCCCACACCCCCCAATGTGGGGGGCTGTGCCCCCCCCACACCCCCTAACTATATATATCAACTCCAGGGTTGCACAACATTGGGGAGAGGGGCAAATCTGCCTGTCGACCAAATGAGTTGTCGACCAAATGAAAGTCGATCAAATGGCTTGTCGACCACCTCAGGTAGACCCATAAATATATATATATATATATATATATATATATATATATATATATATATATATATATATATAAAACACAGTGAAGCAAAAAACACAAAGGCTCCCGCTAAAAAAGCTGTGTTGTGGAACAAAATTAACAAGAAAAAATGCCAACACAATTGTCACAGCCATGGTCTTCCAACAAATATTTCATGTAGCCAATAACTTAAAAAGCTTTAATGAAATAAAACAAATAAATATCCATAAGATGAGAGCTTTCAGATCATAAAGATCCTTCTTCAACTCTAATTAAAACTCATAAGAGAAAACTATATAAAACTTAGTCTCAACGAATCAGCATGCCAATACAAGGCAACTCCTTCTTCATATGCCAATGAGCTTCTCATCACTTTCATCCAATCAAATGTGTCTCTTTAGTTGATGTCCCTTCAGGGCTGCCTTGATAGGATAATTAGTATTTAGAACTGTGAGTTTGTGTGCCTGTAGCTCCCCAATCCAATAAATTTCTCTTAATTCTACTTTATTATCCAATCCTCCACTTCTGAGTGTTTCATATACCTTTTTGAGCACTCTAAATCAGAAAAAAAGTCCCTCATTGTCAGGAGTATGTCTGGCCAATGGATTCTTATAATCAGCCAGTCTGATGTCACTTAAATGCTTCCCTAGAATGTAACCTAGACATTCTCAGGAAATGCCCTTTCAAAATGTTGTCATATGTGTATTTAGGATGAATGCTGGATCTTGGTAAAATGTTGTTCCTCAAGCACTCTTGCCTACATAAACTGGTGTCCATCTTCCCATCTTCTGCTTGTTTTACACATACATCCAAAAACAGACAGAGTTAAAACTGTGGTTTATCGTGGATTTCAAAAAAGAATTGTTGTACTTTCTAAAAAACTATGGAAGGTTATCAATTCTTCTATCCCCCCCCCCCCAAATAATGTAGATGTCATCCACAAATCTCTGGTAGAGCCTCAGATAAATTAGAAAAGGATAATTCCATAGGACATTTTCTTCCTTCCATTGTGCTAACACTAAGTTCCCATAACTGTCAGCACATGGGGTCCCCATGGCTACTCCACATTGCTGTACAGTATATAAAAATTCTCCTCAAACAGGAAGTCATTACAGCTCAGAATCATCTCCATTACTTTGCATTTTAAATCTGCCTTTCTTTCTCCATAGCCACTTGCCTTGTCAAGATAGCCTTTTAATGCTTGTAGGCCATAATCCTTGGGTATGGACGTAAATAAATTCTTAACGTCTATAGTTACTATCAGATATATTTTTCTTTCTTCTCTTGTTGACAAATGTCAATTTAATGTCCTTATAAAGTGGTGGGTATCTTTAAGGACTTCTGGAGTCTTTGCTATAATACTCTTTAATTGCTGTTTTACATATATCTATGCTGGTTTTGTAGCCCAGCCTGAACCCGCTACTATAGGGCACATCAGAGGGTTATTTGGATCTTTGTGGACCTTGGGAAGGCCTTTAAAAGTTGGAACCAGTGGATGCACTACATACAAATAATAATATAAACCTGTTGTAATCATGTCATTTTCTTTAAGTTGAATAAGAACAATCTAATCTTTGTCTTTATTTCTTCTACTTGTCCTTTCGTAATGCATTTATATGCCATTTCATCTTTTAATAATGCTAAGATTCCTTCTTTGTAATTTGACCAATCCATTAATATCACACCTCCTCCTTTATCTGCAGTTCTCACTATCAATTCCAGATTTCTTTCCATTTCTCTTAATGCCAACATTTCTTCTTTACTAATATTAAAGAGCTTCCACTGATTATTGTGTAAATACTGTGCAATTTCTTGTTCGCATACATTAGTAAATGTTTTTACTGTTGCACTATTCTGTGTATAAATGTGCTTGGTCTTTTGAAAAGATCCTTTTCTGTCATACTGGTAACTTTATATATATTTTTAAGCATGATATCTCTACCCAACATCTTCAGACTTAAAATGGCATCACTTAAGTCCGTACCCTTTACAGGGATAAACTTTAACCCCTTATTCAGTAACTGGAGATGTGCCTACCCTAGTGTAAGAGAGGACAGGTTAAAAACCAAATTCTCATCTACCTTTGCATCAGTATCCCTTCTATATACAACCTCCTTCTTTTTCTTCCCCTAGTTGTGGATCTCATTTCCTTTCTGCCCCATGGTTCCTTGATCCACAGTGGGGGAGCAGGAAAAAATGAATATTGTGGAGCTCTTTCTTTTGCTCTTGCTCCTAACGTGGATGGTATTTTATTCATCATCTGTGAATTTTGGTCACTGCTAAATCAGCTACATTATTTCCCAGCTGCTTGTTCTGATTACTTATTGCTGATTCAGCCATTATTGTTTGTATTTGAGAGGCTGAATGGTCTACATTCTCAGTGACTTCCATCATGACAGATCCTTATCTTGATTCCTTCTGTATATCACCCGATATACTATGTTGTTTCTTTCGTGGCCATGTGAACACATTGCCGTTTTGGAAGTCTGTGTAATCCCTTCAGAGTTTCTTACCTTTTGTTTGCTCCAGCTTGTTATCATATAGTGTAACCTTGAAATAAATATCTTCAACTTTTCTTCTATGCAGCTTACTTGTGTATTTATTATCAATGACTTTTTGTAGCTCTTCTAGTCTCTTAATGAGTTCCAGTTCCCGAGGCTTAAAATACTCAATTAAGAGTTTTATGTAACTAAAGCTCTGTTCTAAATTCAGACACTGCCACTTTTTAAGTAATTCAGGATCAGCCCCACCCTGTGTAGGCATAACTAGGACTCGTAACCCCCTTGAAACTATCTTGTAAAACAGGCAAGCCTCTAAGTGGAGGCGTTGCCTTTGCAATCTCTTAAGTTCGTAAAAACAGTTCTCTAGTTCTTTCATATCTCTGTAAAATGCTTGTAAATCAACTTCCTTTCCCTTATTATCATTTTCCTCTTTATCAAATATCAGGCATAAAAGTGGATTGTCATTTAAATACAACGATGACTTACTGTTCCTATTCAGTACTTGTCGCTGGGTAGTGGAATGCTCTGATTCTACAAAGCAGTAAACGAATGGTTCTTTATTTTCCATTCTGAAGTTGGTTAAATGTGGATTGTAATCCAGTTCTAGTCCTACTTTATCCAAACCCTGAGCCATGAATGTGGAAGTCCTTGAACGATATAAAGCCAGTGAAGCAAAAAACACTATATGATAATAAGTTGTTCATAGATGTTTTGTATGTGGTGAGTGAACACCATTCCATGTGTGTTGGTGGAGGGGTTTGAATCACCTGCAGCTAAGAGCCTCATAAGTGCTGTAAACTGCACCTGACACACCAGCTTCAGAGGTGGACAGTGTTTGCCTGGTAGGTTATACCTACCACAAGCCAACATTAGAGTCTTATGTGACACCATCAAACACCCCCTGAGATGCAGGCTGCATTGGTCATTATTCAGCAGATGTGCAGGAGTGTGATGCAAAACATTTTGCTGACACACGGTCCTTAATGGGGCTTGTAAGTGACTTACACAAACATCTTGATGGTGCTGCCTAGTTACGTAGGTACTTCAAATTCAGATATTGTGAATTGATATTTATGAATGAGGGCTGTGGTGGCACAAAATGCAGCTGCCATCATGTCTGCCAAGACCAGTAATGCTGTTCTTTGTCAAAGCAGAGTAGAGATACCAGGTAGACATGAATGTGGACCATCACAAGGGGCAGGCTCAACAGCCATGCCCAGAACTGAGAGAAAGACCTACCATCCCGCACTGTGGTCAGTGGTGACTACCTACCTCCAAGACTATCATTCCTCCCCAGCAAACATCATCTAGGCTCAGGTTATACAGTAGCACACTATCATTACCACAAGATTCATTCATCTGTGTGAATTCTTACATGCAAATGTACAACAAACTGATGTCACATAGTAGGACACCTTAGTTAGCATGGGAGTTTTTGAAGCCTGTTCACTCTTAATAGCAAAGTAACAACAGATGATGGGCATGCAGTAGTTCTCTATCCATGTCACAGGAAGACATGTTCACTGATACTGTCTGTCTTTCTAATGAGCCCACCCCCCAGCATCCTGTTCCAGTGACATTTTCCCCACCCTCGTTTCATATAATGAGTCTTATTTTACTGTGCTTCTTGGCTTCTGTGCATCTGCAGACCTCTGTCCACTCCTTTCTTCCTGTTCCCTGCAGTTTGTGTTCACAGTGTTTAGGTACTGTGTCCCCTGTGTCCTAGTGTAAATGATGACAACTGACACTCATACCATCCTCGTTCCATGTGTTGTTGTGTTAAAGTATGATTCACATTGAAGTACCATACACTGCTCAGTAAATTCAGAATGAAACAGTTCATAGATTGTATTTGTACTTTTGCTCCATGCAAGTCATGGCCCAAAATTGTTAACTAGACATTGCCACCTTCCCAGCATTGCAATGCATTTTACCTGGATTTGCCTACGGAATCTTACTGACCACTTCTCATCCTACTTCTGATAACTATCACTGGACTTACCTACTACTGTAGCTGCTGAAAGGTAGAACAGAGACACAGAGTCAGAATGTCAGTCCTACCTCCATCATATTATATTATAGAGCACAGTACAGACTATTGGCAATCTTGCTGACTGTACTGGGATTACTACTTTAGGGGAAGCATAGAATGTTTTAGGAACTGCAGCCATGCCTTCAGCAGCCCAGATACATACTGTATGATGGTCTCTATCTGGGCATGAGAAGTGTTGAAATTCATCTCAGAAAAAGTTTCAGGGATATTTTCAGGAGTCATGGATGTACTCAGTATCACCTGCAAAACACAACATTACAAAATTTGTTGGAAATGCATATTCTATATACAATTCCACTACATACCAACAAGATGGCCCTACAGGAAATCATAACACTGGAAAGGGATGTAAAAGTCCAAAATATGCAAAATTTGGGAATCATTAAAATTACAATGATGCTGCACATACACATTGGACATTAGTTCTTTTTCATCACTGACAACCTGGAAATTGAGGGGATGGTAGTCATTTGTACAGATGTGTCTCTGTATCTGAGCCAGTTGGAGCAATTATAGTTAGATGAGTATAGTGTATGACACCCAGTACCTCAGGGAGGTGGTCAGTGTTTTAAAAACAAGTCATAGGGTTGTCTCTCTTCTCTTCTATTCAAAGGAAGCATATGTATTCATTAGCATGTTGCAGTATCAAGAAATTGTTAAGTTTGTATGAGTCAGAAGTCTGGAATAGCTAATGTGACCTTTGCTGAAATGTGCATACAACAATGGGCCAGTTTTTGTGCAGCTGCACAACTACAGTCTGTGAATCAGAAACACTCTGCACTGCCAAGAACCAAACAGATGGACTTCATCTGTGATTCTAGCCCTTATATTATCATATTTTAACTTTTCAGAGGAGTCCCGGCTTCTTATCTGTAGCTTGTCTTTGCAATATTACTACATAAAATGGAAACATTAAGATGATCAATTTTGCAGAGAAAGTTGTAAACATATACAGCACACTGTTCTAAGGAGGAAGTGGGCTACAGCAATGAAACAGTTCATTGGTAAGATACACATGCAGAAAATGAGGACCAGTATGGCAGGATATAAATTATTGTTCGGAGCTAGACATTTGCCTGGTAGGAAGAAGTTTGACTAGTAAGAATGGATTCAATCAATATGTATATACAGACTGATCCTAGCTTCCTAGCCAGACAGAAACATCTGTGCTTCCTGTGTTTCAATGTTTAACTGAACAGACCTTTCATCTTCTGGTTTACATCAGTTCTATCTTCTTGAATTTACTTTGTGTGAGTAGTAATTGCAGATATAGAATTCAAGATAAAATGTATTGAAGACAGTTATAATTATGGAAGATATCTCCTTAACCCAGTGACTGTGAGTTGCAAGATGTGAACTGAGATTACATTACCACATTGGGTGCCTCAGGACCTTTATTCCCTTAAAAAATACTGAGATTTTTTTCAGTGATATGAATTTCTTAACTACACAGTTTTGACTGAAAATTCTCTCAGTGTCAGAAACTTTGATACTTAAGCAGAGACACATACTCAAAATAATACCACAGTACAACATGTACTACCATAACAAATTTGCTTTTATCTATGATGTCCACCAGAGCAGAATATAACACTATTATTTTCAAACTGAATAATATGTCTAACAGTTTTTATGTTTTTGAATATATTTTCATGTGACAAGTCAGGGGTGCAGTTGTTTTGGATATGGTCTCTAGACTGCTGTTACTTGTCATATCTTTACATTGGTTATCATTAGCAAAAGTTAAATAAAATGGAAAACTAGCACATAGAATGTGTAAAAAGTTTATTAGTTCTTGCAAAAGCTGCTAGTTTGATGACACAGAGAGATGTTTATTTTCTATTGACTTACTTTTAGTCCTACTTCTCAGCTGATGTAGGTAAACACATTCAAATCTTGGCTAAGAATCTCAGACTTCTTTATTCATAATGATTTGCTGGCAGTGAGATGATGACAGCACATGTGCCATGACATAGTGGTTACCCATAATGCAGCTGTTCTTAGCTAGACTGCACTGTTGTATTTTGGAGTACAGGGAACATACTATGATATCAGAACAAAAGTCATGCGTGTAAAGTCTTTTTAAAGCTGGTTTCACTATGGTTTAAAGTATGTATGTTTCATATTTAAAGGGGTGAAAAAATAAATAATCAAATATGCTATGTATTATAAGTTTTTTTTAACTGCCACGGTGGCCCTTTTCCAGAGTAATAAATGTCAGCTGTTAGTTTCCTTTAGAATTTACATTTCTGTCCTATAGCCCATGTGGAACCTGACAGAATGGTTTTCCGAAAAGTAATATGATATCATTTTAGGTACAGACCACTAATTTAAATGGCATGGAATCTTAAATAAAATCCAAACATTTTGCCTGCATGAATGTGATGAATGCAGTAATCATAGCACTTTTTAAGTTTGTTGTCTTTTATATTCATGTTAATATGATGACAAAAAAAAATGAAAGGAACATGAACACTGTTAGACTGGGTCTGTTGTCCTATAGCCAGTCCTGACAAAGGTCTTCAATTCATATAATGTGACAGTTTGAACCATGCATTTTCTCTGCAATTATAAATATATTTCTTATTTACTTAAATGCATCAAAGTTAAAGCTTGTACAAAATGGTATTAAAAGAAGTAGATTCAATATTTAACAGGTAAATTAATCAGTGCAGTTTGTATCACTTATCCTGTTTTTTTCCCCTAAAAATGCTATTGATATACTTAATCAAATACAAAGTGTATTACACTGAGGAGAAATAGAGATGGGTGATATGAAAAGAGGAAGGAAGGTAGAAACTCAGTTGGGCGTTAAAGATATCAGTGGAGCACAAGTTGGTCAGCTTGGTCATGTCTGATACATATAACTTTAAATATGGTATAAATAAGATTTATGACCATTTGAATTTGATGACATCTCTAAGAGTCCTATAAAGTATATAGTGATAAAAAATGGTAAGTATTTTGATACAAAATGAAAATTCAGCATAGTTAATAATATATATAAACTTTCCAAATAAAGGTCATAGCCATAGCAGCAAGACTCCAATCTATCTTGAGTGGTATGCAAGCAATTGATTAATGTGACATAATGCATAAGGCAAACATATAGCACCATTCCTTCCCAGTCATATAAACTGTAAATGTTATTTATTTATTTTATTTTACATTTGTTGACTGGGCTAGTCCGACTGGATATATGTCCATTTTCAGCGGAGGCCCGGCGAGAAAAGCTCCACATACCAAAAAAAGAGACAGTACATACATCACTGAGTGATAAACTCTGGCAGACATGTTTAGAAAAATATAGACAAAGAATACAGGCAGATAGAAATATACACAATGTGCAGACTTACATCTGATTGGCAAAGACGTATCAGAAAATGTGAACATAGAATACAATCAGATCTCATAAGTCACAATGTTTAGACATTCAAATGCTATGCGGCATAGATACTTGGCTAAACAGCAGGTTAGGTAGCAAGACACATATTAGTGAAGTTGTTAGTCGGGTTTAGAATAAGAGCACACCCAATGAGATGTGAGGTATTTTTTGAGTTCTCTTTTAAATAGGGGTAGTGAGGTTTCCTTGGTAACGCTAGTAGGGAGTAGATTCCAGATTTTACCGGTTGAGTTGGGAAATATAGCATCGCCTGCAGAGTTGTTGGATTTTTGAGTCAGTATCATTAGTTTATCAGCTGAGCGTAATGGCCTGGGGGCACTATGTGGGGTGAGAATATTTTTGAGGGCAGGGGTGTTATCAGGTTAATGGAGTATTTTATGTGCTACTATAAGCTGGTTGAACTGTAGAAGGGTAGGATACTCTAGCCATCCCAGTGCTTTGAGGTTCTGGCAATGGTGGGTCCTAAAAGCCATGGCAGTAGCGAATCTGGCTATATGATTGTAACATCCTGATAATTTGTTGAGATCCGTTTTGGATAGGTTGGTGAGTACAGGGGAGGCATACATAAGGGTAGAGAGGAGGTGTGATCTTGCAATAGCTACCCTAGCTAGGGGGGGTGAGCAAAGGTTTGGCTCTGTACAGGGAGCCTAGTTTTTTGTTGATGGACTTAATAGTGTGATTGACATGTTTATCAAATTTAAGGTTGTTGTCTATTATTACACCTAGAAGCTTTGTATGGTCATCAGGGGATATAATGGTGTCATTGCTAGATTTGATGTTGAAAGAAGGAGGAGAAATTCTACGGTTAGGGGAGAAAAGTAGCTTGGTTTTGTTAGGATTTAGAAGCAGGCAGCGATTAGCTAGCCATGATTCTACTGTGCTGAAAGTTGTCTGGGTGAGGGTTAGAAGTTGTGTAGGAGAAGAGGCGGAGCATATTAGCATTGAGTCATCCGCATATTGGATGCCGGTGGCTTCTGGGATGGTGGTGTGCAGATCATTGATAAAGACAGAGAAAAGAAGGGGACCTAGTATGGACCCTTGTGGGACATCTAGGATTAGAAGAAGTTGGGATGACAGCTTGCTCTGCCATAAGACAGCCTACTGTCTACCATGTAGGTAGGAGTGAAACCATTGTATTGCATGTTGGTCTAAACCGATGGTTTGTAGGGTATTGAGCAGTAGCTGATGGTTGACCATATCGAAAGCTTTTTAAAGATCTAGGAAGAGTGCTGAAGATAATTTGTTGTTGTTACGATAAAGATTGATGACATTAGAGAAAGATAATGGTACTGTGGAATGGCCTAAAGGTGAGCTGAGGGTCGGCGAGTGTTCCGGTTTGAATAAGAAACTGCATGATTTGTTTGTGCATGCATCTTTCCATGATTTTAGCTATTGGTGAAAGAATGGCTATAGGTCTAAAGTTAGATAATTTTGTGGAACTTCCTCCTTTATGGAGAGGTATAACGTGATATTTTCCATATTGGGATGGATCCTTCTGAGATGGATCTGTTGATCAGAATAAAAATGGGAAGTGCTATGGCATCAGCTGCTTTTTGAAGATATTCAGCTGGGAGGTGGCCGGCAGCTAGTGTAGTAGGATTTAACTTTTTGAACAGGGTCTGGATCAGGTTGGTAGGTATGGTATGAAAGGTAAAGGTGGGTTGAGTGCTGGTGGATCAGGGCTAGAGGTGCCAGAGCTGGTACTTGTGTCCGATGGAGTGAGATGGGTAGCTAGAGACTGAACAGTTTCAGTAAAGAAGGAGTTGAAGCTGTTTGCAATTTCTACAGGGGATTTTTCAAGGGCAGTTCATGGGGTGGGAGTGGCGGAAGGGCCTGGGTAAAGAAGATTATTTGGAGCGAGCGAAGGGAGCAGAGTGGGGCTAAACCAGTAAGCAGATGCCTAGAGGCAGCATGTGCAGGTATAAGTTACAAGCATGCTTTTTTGTTTCTTTTTATATGCCCAATACTCTGTTCCTAAGCCCTACTGTTAAATGAGTTACAAGCACGTTTTTTTTGTTTCTTTTTATATGCCCAATACTCTGTTCCTAGGCCCTACTGTTGTTGTAGTTTTAAGACACCAAAAAAACTTTCTTAAAATTTAATAGTTAGAAGTTGATAACTGTAATGAAATTAAATAATACATGAGGCCAAAGTGATATCATTTATGACTTGCTCTAAATGCATATCTGTATCCTACAGAGGGCAGAATAGAGATAGGTCCAGGCAGAATGCAAAAATGCAGTCATATGCTTGTGTGTATTGCTAAATAAAGAGACAAAACTACAGTAAGACTTGTCTTCCACTCTTTAAGGAAATGTATGCATATGAAACATATATAGGTTGCAAGACTCTAAAATAGCGGAAGCAATTTTGAAGTCTGACCATTGATCTAGGCTCACTGAGTGTTAAAAGTTCTCAGATATTTTCCACCTTCCTTCCTCAGAGATATCTTGTCATAATCCCTTTTCCTACATTTGCCCTAAGGCAGTAGGTCAGTTTGAACCCAAGGTTTTGCAACCATGGTGATACCTTTGACAACATGCTTGTACCATCACTATATCCACACAGTCACTCTGTGATAAGCATAGACAGCCTCTATTTAGGGCTCCAGCTCCAACTTGGGATTTCACTGAGGATATTAATAATATACTTCTAAGCATTTAAAAGAAAACGTCTATGGAAAATTAAATTCTTGGTGCAACTCTGTAAAATATTTAAGTCCCTCCATGCCAGAGACAGGGACCCCTACACAAGCTTTTTTGGACCACTCCTTAAAGATCTTGGTGAATTCTGGGTAATTCACCCCAAATAATATAGACAGCAAAGGATTCTGCAGGTTATTTATGATGCCCCTTTGGCAACATTACTTGTAAAATGTGGATTTGCCACTCTTACAAAGGCACTCTTTTAGGTACAGCCCAACTCTCCATTGTTTTACTCTGATTCCTCCCATTAGGTATCTAGTATATCAAAATAAGCCTAAGCTTAATGGGTTTCTGTGGTGCTATGTTCTCAGTAATTGTGCTGCCAAGTTATAAAGCCTGATATCTGGGAGACATAGGCTATCCTGTCAGACATAGCTTCTAGCCCAATTTGGGGTGACCAAATATATTTCACAATAATGTTTTGCCATTTTCTGGGTAATTGAAGTGGAGGACTCAAAGACAAAGAGGTAGTGAAGTATAAAAGATATGGTAAGCCCATGATTCTAGAAACCTAGCACTATCTGTTTGACTGAGATGACCAAGATTCTCTATTAGTGCTAACTGCACCTCTTAATGTTACAGTAATGCAGATCTCAGGTTAAATGGGAAATGCTTTCTTAACCTTCATTGAAAGATGATATCTTTCTTGTATTATGTATTTGTATTAGCTAACCTGGATAGAATGCTGATCCCTATTTTTTATATATTTACATTTGTTAACTAGGGTTGAGCACTGATGCCAGTGGACCTTTTCCTGAGTCAGACTCAAGGGAGGTGCTCAGGATAACAAAGCAGGCAAACTGATGATGAATGCATCAAACTTCTGACTACAGGAAGCAGTTTGCCAACATTTCTTTTTATATTTATTTAATGTACAGCTAGCAATCTGGGCTCCCTTGTAGCAAGGCCCATTTTGAATCCTAAGATGTGTTTGAGTGGGACAGGATTTTCATTAAGTGATATAGACCTTAAAGCCTAATTTTGGCATACTGATTTTTTTCATATATTCCTAGCAACATAACTTATGGGTCCATAGCCATGACAACTAATTAGGGCAAAAGTAGACATCACTGTTTTTTTCCTTCCCTAGACGTGTCCTGTTAGAGATACATTTTTTTCTTGAATTCCATATTTGCAATTACTACTCTGTCTTATTTTAACCACAGTAGAGGAATTTCTGTATAGTTCCTGAAGAATACCTTCAGACTAAAAGAGAAAGCTGTAATGTACCATAACTCCAAAGGGATAATCCCATCAGATGTTGCAAAATAGCTGCTAAGCATTAAGATTTAGAACTAGATAAAAGTTCTGTCTGCTTTAATGCAGTTTGTTAACAGCATGGCTGCCTCAACATTATTACATGCTCTCTTTATAAACCCACATTATTATTATTACTATTATTATTATTATTACTATTATTATTATTATTATTATTATTATTATTATTGTTGTTATTATCATTATTATGGAGTGAATTATGCTCTGGGGGATCTACTTGCATTGGCCCCGCCAGCTAAGCGTGCTTCTCCCCCCGAGACCTCCGAGCCTTCACCTTCTCGGCTCCGTTCACCCTCCTTCTCGCCGGAGGAGGAGGAGGTCTGGTCTCCTTTGAGGTCATCGAGGCGGCACTCCTGTCCTGCCTCGGTGGCCTCTTCTAGGTCCACTAGAAGTTTAACTGATGCAGACTTGGACCGGATGATGCGAAGGTTCCTCCAGGCCCAACTGCAGATGGGCCAAAACTCTGTAAAATGTTTGTAATCTTAATGTAAATGGTATCTTGGCTGGCTATATTGTGAGTTTATTCAGCTTTAGATCATCTATAGTTTTGCATGCTGCGTCATTACCCTCAATCACATTCCTATTACTGCATAGTAAAGATAGTATCTAGTTTTAGAGGAAAGTGAGTTGCTTATCCCAATGTGTCAATAATTAATAAGAAAAAAACTAATAACCAAACACACTATGGAGCCAGCACTCCAAAACCATACTAAAGAACCATATAACAAATTCTGAATTTGTACCGCAATGGACAAACTATTATAAACTATATTAAACTGTTGTAAAATAAAATATTCTTGTAAGGAAGTAATAAAAATTAACTTTTAATCCCCATAGAGTTTAGTGCTTTACTATGAGACATTCAAGGACTTCATCAGAACAGAAGAACCAGTGCATACTACATGTCTAAATAACATTCAAATCACAATTTAGATGATATCATCAATCAATTAAAATCCACACTGATTTAAAGAAGAGTGAACTAAAACACCCGCATTTTACAAAGTGATGAAACATTAAAATACTTAATACATAAATAAAACATATTATAATTCAGGTTAAGTCTTAAAATACTGTGTATGCATATATTTTCATTAATTCCATTAAATTTGTCTGCAGCTGTCATAAGCTGCCATTTAAGTTCTAATGCTTCCAATTTTAGTCCCCCCCCCAAAATCAAGAAGAATGGAACCACAGACCAAAAACTTAAAGAAGTGTTCACTGTAGCTTATAATGTGCCTACTCAAAGCACTTTTCCCATTCTTTTGCCAATGTCATAAATGTGCTAATATATTTGTTCCTTAGATCTTGTCTCAGTTTTCCCTATATAAAAACTTGCACGTTTGACATTTGGCAATATAAACAATTCTTTTTGAAGTACAGTTGTAGTAAGCATTTTTATTTATCCATTCCTTCTGATTTACACAGATTCTGTCACCTTCGACTATGTATTTACTTTGGCTACTAGATCCATATTTAAAGGTTCCTTTATTCCACCCCCCTATTCTACCCCAATGTTATATGGCTTAGCTCCAGCATGTTCTTAAAGTTTTTATCCCTCTGGTAAATGATTTTAAGATCATTCCCAAGTAACTCGAAAAGTTCTTCATCCACCCTGAACACATTCCAGTTCTGATACAATATCTTTTTAACATATTCCTAATCAGTTTCCCATCAGAATTGTACGTCATAATGAATGCTTTATCTAAGTCATTCATGTTATCATTTCCCTGCGCACTTTGTGGACACCAAGGAGGGGGTTGTATAACCCCTCTTCTCTGTTCCTTGTAACTTCAACCATTATAGTTGTTACTAGTTCACAGGGATAGCCACTAGCCATAAACATGCATTTCAATTTTTGTATTTCAGCCAGAAAAATGTCTACATCAGAGGTCATCCTTGCTGCTCTTACCATCTCGCCCTTAATTATGGCTTTTTGCCTGATGGTAAGGGTGACAGAAGACCAAACCATAAAAATGTTTAGGTCAAGTATTTTTAGGAAGGCCGCATACTCAAACACAATGTTACATTTTTCCAGGTAAAGCATTCACTACGACCTACAATGCTGATGGGCAATTGATTAGGAATATATTGTATCAGAACTGGAATGTGTTCAGGGTAGACCAAGAACTTTTCCAGTTATTTGGGAACGATCCTAAAATAATTTACAAAATGGATAAAAAACTTTTAAAAAAATATATGAAACAAAAGGATGTTGAAGTTCATTTAGACAGGCTTTAAACTGATAGCTTCTGCTTAGATTCACTGTACTGCAAGTTCAGGCGATTCAGCATTACTGTTTGACAATAACACCGATAAATTTGTTTGTTGTTGTCTGTTTCTTTTGTAACACTGTGAGTGCATGATGCCATGAAAATGTCTGCGGCAGTTCAATTCAAGTTATGAAGCAGGCCTTATAGTATGAGGATACTTGAAGCTTGACACTGGCAGTTGGAACACAAAACAAGCTTAGCTTCACTCATGCATAATATGTACACAGCATTTATCATACCTTAAGAGTGAAAACTGCAAGAAAAACCTAGCCAAGCAGTACACTGTGTTGGTCATGTAGATGTTTTTGATTTCTGACCATGATAATCAGTAGGCTTTATTCCTAGTAATGAATACTAGATGTTTAAAAGCTGATTGGGCATTGACTTCAAAACTTGGATTTATTTTCTTGGAGACATTAAGAGACTTCCTTTGAGCAGAGAGCCCAGTATAGATCTGATCTGCATAATATTACTTCTTTTATGCACCAGTCAGACAAATTTTGACCAAATATGACAAAAGGGTATGCAGACAAGACAGGTGGTATACTGCTCTGTCACAATACACCCTAACATTTAAAGTAGGTAGAGTTGCCCACATTATGTGTGCTTCCAATGTCTATTACCTTTTATGCAATGCTTGTCTAGCCCTTGTCAAAAATAATGAGTGCTGTCTGCAAAAAACAGGCAGGCAACCTACTACAGAAAAAAGCATATCATTTTAACAGGCCCAGCCCTGACTTCATCTTCTTCCACACAATGTCCTTATTCTATCATATCTTATAAGGCTTTCATCATGCCTGCTAAATTGGTGAATATTTTACCTATTTCTGTTTGTAATTTCTGGAGGTGTCAAGGGAGAGGGAGTCCCTTAGCACATAGACTGACATCTTTATGTCATGTACAGAATTATTCAAATTTCAGGTTGATATTGAGAGAGGCTGCCAATAATATGGGGAGAGGTGAACCCAGTATGAACTCTCCACAGAAATGAATGAACAACCAGAATCTACTGAATTTAGCCTTCTGTTAGAAGCAGTGGAAGCAACCAAGAAACAATGGTGAGGTCTTAGAAGCTTTCCAATTCTCAAATGGCTAAGGATTGCTCATAGATAATTAATAGGGTATACATTTAATAAGAAAACCCTGCAAGCTATCAGAAGTTTTCATATAAAATGTCCTGTAAATATGCATGATACTTGACAAAGAGAGGTGCGATACAAAAAAGTTCATTGAAACAACATTTGCAAGACAGCTCTGTGTATTAGGTTATAATAATACCAAACTTGGGAAAATTATGCTGTCTAGACTGGATACAAAAACCCATATTAAGACTGGCTACAGCAGGAAGGATTTGTTCACTTCATAGATTTAGGTTCTATTTTTTCAGCTATGGTAAGGCTATTTCCTTGCTGAGTATATATTGCACTTGTTTCAAGGAAAGTAAGTAGATACAATTCATTGAAATCTATGGTTTCTGAAGTGCATAATTTAAATCATTGTAGCAGTACAGACTATATAAATTGTGGCAAAAAGAATTATCACAAACATCAGTGAGTGCAAGATGAGCTTCCCTTTGACATTGTTTAGATACATTTGACTGTCAAGTCTAGAAAAACAATGCAGTTTCTTCATATGAGCCAGTGTGACTTAGAAGAACTGCAAAAACATATACAAAAAAGAAAACATTTTTGAAGTAGCATAAAGGAACATTTTATTACTGATTCAGAGATGAATTCTGAATACATTTTTGAAATGTAGTACAGAAACACAATGAGACTTACTCAAGAAGAAAATGCAGTTATTTCTTTTGTTTATTTTGACAGTATATTCTACATAAATAGGTTAATGTAACATAATTTAGCTGTTGGAATTTAACTGTGGCAATGATATAGCAGAACATTATTGTTTTAGTATTCAATTTTCACAGATGGTACTAGGTGTGTGTGTAGACAATCGGAAGTATTTATTTTTTTTGTAAAATAGTTAACATGCTCTCTGCAAGCAATAAGTTTAATAGGAATTTAATAGGTACACAGTCTAGCACTAAGCTAAGTGTCCTTGTGAGTCATTTTAAACCTAGCCATTTTTGTTTTTGTACTCAAAATAATCTCATCTGGTTATAGATTGTTCTTACTCATATAAATGGGAACATACTATATATAATTTAGGGCCCCATGCATGGGAAGAAGCATTCAAGAGCTACATCTGTCCATTAGTAGTATGGGGGCAGTCTTGGGATACATTTTTTGTTTTTCATCTACAGAGCTAAGCTGCACTTGAAAATGGACAGGGATGAACTTTGTTTTATGTGGCTGAAGAATCTGTTTCACAACAGTCATATCCTGGGAGAAATATACATGTCCTTCCAAACCATTCTGTTGATGTTGCAGAAGAGGTTTAGATCCCTAGACTGAGTATTTCTAATGACATTTGACTTGCTGCTGTGCACCAAGTCCATCCGTAATGGGTCAGGGGATGTTTTGCATGCCAAACACAGGTCACATCTTAGAAGTCTGTAGGATAGCACAGTGACAGGGTTTTGGGTCAGTCCATGTAGGACATGTTCAGGCCTTATTTCCTTTTAGTAAGGTATTTCTGTGGGTGTTACAGTTGTCAAATGTGTCTGGACAGATACATGCCAAAGGGGGTATTACAGTCAATGACTGGCCTAATGAGGGTTGTAAAAAGGGTTAGAATGACATCCCTAGAGCTAGACATCTCTTTGTTTAAAAGCTGTGCAATATATAAGGTCTTTCTTACAACAATAGACACATGTTAATCAAATGTTAGGTCACTGTCCACTTAAGTTCCCAGATCCTTAACAATTGGGTCACCCCTTAGTGGTGTAATGTCAATATGCTAGTTCCCTGAAGAAAAAGACTACTCAAAGGATACAATACTGCATTTTTTGGCAGTTAGTTTCAGGCCATGATTTTGACACCAGTAATTTATTTAAGATAAACCTTACTGCATGATGGCTAAGTAATTTGGGGATTCAGTGACTGATCCTAGCTTAGAGTAATCAGCAAACCGCAAACCTAGTCAGCCAGAACCCTTTGGTATTGACTTTTACATCAGAAAAGTATATGCCAAACAGGAGAGATCTGAACATAGAACCAGAGTCCACTGGTGACTGGACTTCTTGTGGAGGTAACTACCCTTATTTTGATTATCTGTGTCCTATCTATGAGCTAGCTGGCAATCCAGTGGGTGACACAGGGGTTTATTCACAGTTTATTTAGATTTTCTACTATGCTTAAGTTTCAGTAAATTATGTAGAGAAAGTTCCATTTAGTAAAGAAATGCAAAATTATTTTAATTTGTTTTTCATTTTTTATAAAGCAATATTTATTTCTTTTATTTACATATTGTTCTATATATATATATATATATATATATATATATATATATATATATATATATATAATTTTTTTTACTTTTAATGATATAATAACATAGTGTAATCAGCAAACTTAGTCAGCCAGAACCCTTTGGTAATGACTTTTACATCAGAAAAGTATATGCCAAACAGGAGAGATCTGAACACAGAACCAGAGTCCACTGGTGAATGGACTTCTTGTGGAGGTAAATAAATGAAAAATTTTTTTAATTTGTTTTTCATTTTTTATAAAGCAATGCAAAATTATTTTAATTTGTTTTTCATTTCTTATAAAGCAATATTTATTTTTTTATTTACATATCGTTCTATCTATCTAGATATATATATAATTTTTTTACTTTTAATAATGTAAGAACATAGTGTATTCAGCAAACTTAATCAGCCAGAACCCTTTGGTATTGACATTTACATCAGAAAAGTATATGCCAAACAGGAGAGATCTGAACACAGAACCAGAGTCCACTGGTGACTGGACTTCTTGTGGAGGTAACTACCCTTATTTTGATTATCTGTGTCCTATCTATGAGCTAGTTGGCAATCCAGTGGGTGACAACAGGGGTTTATTCACAGTTTATTTAGATTTTCTACTATGCGTAAGTTTCAGTAAACTATGTAGAGAAAGTTCCATTTAGTAAAGAAATGCAAAATTATTTTAATTTGTTTTTCATTTTTTATAAAGCAATATTTATTTTTTTAATTTACATATCGTTCTATCTATATATATATATATATATATATATATATATATATATATATATATATATATATATATCTATATATATAAATATATATATATACAATTGTTTTACTTTTAATAATATAAGAACATACTGATAAATTTGCAAATAAAAGATATTTTAAGCTAATTAGATTATTATTACAATATGAGTCATGGTATGACGTCCTCTCTCTGGGCCAGTAATCAAGGAGACTGAATTCTCACGGCTAACACTGAGAGGGACTTTTACTTGGAATACAAATGGATGCACTCAGTATTTTCATATGCAGACCTCTCTACATCATGCACAATTTCCCTTAACAGCCCACAGGGAACAAACTCAGTTCAGGTCTGGGATTCTATGTCTCTCCCCAGTTCCCCAATAAGCCACCCCACCACTGGCACAGCTGCAGAGTTAAGTCCTCAGCTGAGTGTCCAAGCCAAGTACTCCACCACTCTCTCTGTGAAACCAGTGCGTCGTGTCCCTACTCCAAATAGCTGGCACACACACTGTATATATATATATATATATATATATATATATATATATATATATATATATATATATATATATATATATATATATATATATATATATATATATATATATATATAAACACACACACACACACAACACACACACACAGAAAATTGAGAAAGACTGGCACAGGTTCACCCACTGTGCCCCCTTCTGCCCAGACTATAAGGTAGTAATCCCTGCCACCAGACACTACAAAGCCAGTAACCTAAGGGTCTTGCAAGGGTACTAAATTATACTGAGTGAAATTAATATTAATACAAATGGTAATGACCAAACATCCAGGCTTCAGGAGTATCCACAGTGAAACCAATAGGTATAAGTACTCTTAAAATAACACATATGAATAGATTCACACAGTTACAGAAAAACAGTACTTAATCTCACTATATGTTATTAACTGATTTAGAGAATTACTATCCCTGGTCACTTGCTAGAGCAAGGCACGATAAAGTAGGTGAGAGATCCTTCTCTGTCAGGTTCCAAGAAACAGATTGCCTCTGAGACTTCAATCTCCTCTAATATTAAAACATTATTTTTGTACAAAATGACATCACATTCATCTGGTCATCTGACTTCTGGTTCCCATGCAACCATCATTGCTAGAAACTGTCAGGATTTATTAGATAGGTATCAATAAAACACACACACAGAACCTTGCTAAGATCTTCTGCAGGTCCTGGAAGTCATAAAACCATAGACCTCCACTCTTCCTACAGGAGCTAATAAACCATACTTCTTACAGACATTGTATCTCAGACTTCATTCAAAACTGAGAGATAACATTTTTATGACCTAGGCCCAGTAATTTAATTTTTCTTACTATTTCTTAAAGTCAAGTGGCTTAAGATTTACCTCTTCTCTTCCAGTATCCTCTGTTACAGTATATACATTTAAACAGTCACAGTAATGCATGTACATTTCTGTTGTGCCCAATAGGGCACTCCGTTGATACATTTTTAACCCAAGCAGCTTTACAAATACATTTCCTACATAAACATTTATACAAATCAGTTTGATATGTAAATAACATATAATTCTTTACCAAATTCCAGCTAGCTGTGCTGGCATATGTTACACATCCACTGCCCTACTTCTCTTGGCATAGCTGGCAATACCTCACATCATCACACATGGTATAATATAGGATAATGCCAATCTTACTGTTTGTAATGCTTGCTTTTCCTTGTTCTGGGCATTTATTTTAGTTGTATTTGTTAGACCACTGACCTCCATAGATCTTTTTAAGACTCAGCACTGGAGTGTTGCTAGATTAAATGTCTTGCTCACATTCACATAGTTATGTATGGAGTTTGACTGACTCAATCCTTGGACCACTGCACTACAGGAAACAATTCATTAACAGCTCATTAATCCTTTGTGTTAAATGTAAGAGGTATTGTTTTGTCATCAAATGAAGCCTGAGTAATAAAACTTTAAACTTAGAAATGGGTATATCCCAGAGTAATCCATACTCAGACATAGTATATTAAATTTTGCAATAGCTTCTATTCATTGGTAGGTTTTATAATTATTTATTATTGTTTATTTGACCATGTTCATTTTTAAATAATAAATAAAAATTAAGTTGAAAACTAAGGTAACAGTCACATGTTAAGTTTTGTAGACTCATAATGCAGACGCAGTTTCAGCTTATGAGATTTTTACCTTTATGCAAGCTTTGATATAATAAATATTATGTGCTCCTTGTTCAGAATTATAGCATGCTAGTTCATTATCTTTTCAGTTCATTTTTTCTTACAATATCTTTTTGAAAAGATGACATATACAGAATATAGAAACATCATGTTATTATTAAAAAATGTGCATGTTAGTTTTACAAGATGTAAGGTTAATGTGGCACAGCTTTGTTGTGTTGATTATCTTAACATAGTATTACAGTATGATTTTGTAGCTAAGAAAAAAACTTAAAAAACAGCATCCACATTTATAACATAAAAAATACTGATATTTATTTATATATTTATTTGTTTAATTATTCACATTTGTTTAACAGAAGAATCTGTGTATTGAACCACTTGTCAGTTCAGGCCAGGGAAGAAATGTTCAAATAATATTTAGAATGCAGTCAAACAAACACATGCAACAGAATGAAACATTGTTACAACTTAAGGAATTATAAAAAAAAAATTGCACTTTATTCATCTGCTTTTACTGTATTTGTGTTTCTTCCTACTTTATTACTTTATTTTGCTTTTGTGTCATCTTAAAAGTACTCAATTGTATTTATTACTGCTTGGTGTAACTATCATTATAAGCCTTTTGGTTTAAGCACTTGGGCTTCAGACCAGTTGTTTTACATTAAGAAGGTTTGTGGTCTGCACTGTTGTGGCAGGACAGGTAGCTTACATCCTTCTAAGTTGGGAACTGCTGATTGAAGGCTCAGTGTCTGTCATTCTAAAAGTGTATTAGTTCTGGTTTAAGTACTTGGGCTTCAGGACAGTCATTTTACATTAAAAAGGTTTGTGGTCTGCACTCTTGTGGGAGGAGAGGCTGGACTCTGCCCTTCTGAGCTGGGAATTTCTGGTTAAAGGCTTATAGTGCCTGCATATTTCAACTATTTCTTACTGAAATTGGTGAGCCTTGTTTGCTGTACCATAGACCAGATACAGGCCTGCTCAATCTAGCTTTGTTTGTATAACTTGAGCACTAATCCAGGCCTTCTTAAAAGTATTCAATTGTATTTATTACTGCTTGGTAGTAACCTGATTAAAGTGTAGCTATCATTCTAAGCCTTTTGGTTTAAGCACTTGTGCTTCATACCAGTTGTTTTACATTAAGAAGGTTTGTGGTCTGCACTGTTGTGGCAGGACAGGTAGCTTACATCCTTCTAAGTTGGGAACTGCTGATTAAAGGCTCAGTGTCTGTTATTCTAAAAGTGTATTAGTTCTGGTTTAAGTACTTGGGTTTCAGGCCAGTCATTTTACATTAAGGTTTGTGGTCTGCACTCTTGTGGGAGGAGAGGCTGGACTCTGCCCTTCTGAGCTGGGAATTTCTGGTTAGAGGCTTATAGTGCCTGCATATTTTAACTGTTTCTTACTGAAATTAGTGTGCCTTGTTTGCTGTCGCATAAACTAGATTCAGGCATGCTGAAACTAGCTTTGTTTGTATAACTTGAGCACTAATCCAGGCCTTCTTTTTTTTTAGAAGGTTCCCCTGCACCCCAGTGGTAGGAGTGTGCAGTTAGAACTTGTCTGATTGAAGACTACAGGAACAGGGCTCAGTTTTGAGATTTTTTTACTGGTTAATTGGGTAATTTGTTTAAAAGCCTTTTCTAATTGCTTGTAGGCATCTAAAGCTGTTTTAAGTGTATGTTTTACTATTTGTAGTTGTTTAAAGCTGTTTTAAGTGTATTTTTTACTGGTTTTGCCTTATCTTTTCAAAAAAAAAATGTTTCTTGTTTCCTACCTTTCTAAGCTAGTATAGTCCAGTGTTCAGGATAGTGCTGAATTCAGGGCTGCGTTACAAGTTTCTGAGTTGCCCATACCTTACTTGGATAGAAGGAGGTTTCTCTGTTCACCTGTGAGAGAAGGAGCTTTGAGCAGCCATCTGTCCCTGGAGGAGTGGTTCCAGCCCAGAAGTTAGTAGTTTTTAGGCCATGTTGGGCTAATTTCTATCTCTTTCATTTCCCTGCTGTGTAAACTGTGTTTGCACAGGCTAAATTATTCCTGGCTCTACCAAGTCTTCAGTTTTTCCCTTGAAAGTAGTCTAACTCTCAACCTAAGCACTTAAAAAGTATCCTACAGTCCAGCACTTGCTCAGACCTAATAGCAAGCACTAATATACCCCGACACTTGATTGCCCAGCAGGGCAAGGCTCATTATTCACCCCTCACCAACCAAGTGACTAAGCAGCTCACCCTACCATTCAGGCATGACCAAAGGGCAATTTCAGGTATACTCTCCAGTCCAGCTGGTGAACCTGGGTATCCTGAAGCAATGTTACAACTGCCTCATGTACACAGACAACCCTCTCCTCCTACCACAAAACATTAACATATGCGAGAGATGCAATTAGATAGCTAAATTGGAGGCTAAGCTCTCTCCACCCAAGACTGGAACAGGCAGTCATGAGGAGACGGTTAACACTTGCACCACACCTCCAGCCTCACATAGACATACTAAACCAACACTGGCAAAAAATACATATACAGACACAAAATCATACTCAGAGGCTCTAAATAAAAACCTGCGAAAGCATCAGAGACCTCCAAAGCAGACACCCATAAAATCTGCACTTCCCGTCACAAACCAGACAACTCATAAAACACAAAAAAAGTGTGTTGCACAATCACAGCCCTTAAGGTGAAATAACATACCTAACACACTAGTAATAGGTGGCTCTGTAGTCAGGCACACTGACGTCCCACTCACTAGGCTGGACAAAGAGAAGGTTACTGTTAGCTGCCTGTCAGGAGCTAGAATCCGCCACATAACACAAGCACTCAGGTCACTCCAGAACAAGTACAAATATGACTCTGTCGTTGCTCATGTTGGTGTGAATGACCTGAGACATACCTCGCTGGACTACATGAAAAGAGACATGGAAGAGCTTTCTGATCATGTAGCCGAGGTGGGTATGACCCTGACCCTGAGTAGCATCCTGTCCTCACCAAAAATGATACCGCAGTACAAAAAAAAAATGATCAATTTCAACAATTGGCTAAGCTTCTGGTGTCATTCAAAGGGGATCCAGTGTCTGTCAGCCTGGGACGACATGCTCGACAAGCCTCATTGCTTCACAAGAGACGGCTTGCACTTGTCACCCTTAGGTTTTCAAATACTGGCCATGGCTCTTGCTGCCCCCATAGTCCCTTTTTTAGGCAAGGCTCAAAAGTCAAACCCACCTCCGTAAACAGCACAAATAAAAAAATGAGGGTTATGCTACTCAACGCCAGGAGTTTAAATCTCAAAATGCACACACTCGAAGCACTCCTCAGTATGGAGAACGCTGACATCTGTGCAGTAACTGAAACCTGGTTCAAGGCTCCACAGAGCACCCCAGCACTACTGGGCTACAACTCTTATCACACATTTCGGCCACAGAACATGGACCGAAACACAAAAGGGGGGGGGTATCCATATTCATCACGGATACCTACACATCCAGGTTAGTGGCGCAGCATGATACCTCTGAGATCATCCATGTGCAACTAACATCAGGCAAATCTGCAATGCAAATTGTGGCCTGCTACAGATCACCCTCCATGACCCAGGACCACCACTCCGCCTTTCTGGAGACACTGGAAAACATGAAGGTCCTACCGAACACCCTGATATTGGGCAATTTCAATTACTCTACCGTTAACTGGGAAAACTACTCAAGTACAAACTCCCAGGTCCAGCGCTTCCTGGAATTTATCAACTCAAATGCCCTGGATCAGCTGGTAAACTCCCCTACCAGAGGTGAAAACATATTGGACCTGGTCATCACCAACATGGGCGACAGGTGTTCCGCACCAGAGGTCAACCCATCACTGCTTAGATCACACCATAAACTAATCACTCTGGATGTCCACCCCACACCACCACCCCCAACCAAGGAAACCACAGTGATAAACATTTCTATAGCAAACTTCACCTTACTTAAGACAGAGGTGGTAAGTTTCACAGCCCACATGATAAAAGATAACAGTGTCCAAGATGCAGGAACCTTTACAAATGCACTCTATGAGCACCTACAAGGATGCATGGATCGTGCCATCCCTAGCAAAACCAAGACTCACTCCCCTAAGAGAAGGAAACCAGTTTGGTGGACCCCTGTCATAAACAGGCTATACAACAGAAGGAGGAAACTAGTTGAGAAAAAAAGCAAATCCCGAGAAGGAAAGACATCCCTGATCAGTATCAGTAAGAAACTAAGGTCCCTCATAAAATCATCCAAGGCTAACTTCAAAAGAAAAATAGCCAAGGATTCAAAAGATAACCACAAAGCCTTCTTTAGCTATGTTAAGAATCAAAGTAGCAACTTGCAGATATGCTCTGAGCTAGTGCAAAATGGCACAAAATATACTGAACCTACTGATATTGCCAACATCCTGGCAGATAGATTCAGTGCAAACTTCACCCCCCCTCTCACCCCCAAAAGGGCCCACAACAATACCAGAAAAGTGTCGTGCCCCGGAAATTACAGACACACAGGTGAAAACAGCCCTTTCAAAAGCCAAAACACAGCGTCAATGAGGCCAGATGGTGTCCTAGCATGAACAACAGAATGAACTAACCACCCACCTAAACACACTGTTCAACCTCAGCCTCTTCACAGGCTACGTGCCCATAGAATAGCATACAGCAATGGTTATTCCGCTCCACAAAGGAGGGGCCACAACTGACCCTGGTAACTATCGCCCCATAAGCCTGACTAGCCTGGTCTGCAAGGCTATGGAGCGCATCCTCATGGAACTCATTAGCAAAGACATTGGGAACCTCCAAACACTTGACCTGACCCAGTTTGTTAACGGCAGATCATGCCTACTAAACCTGGTTGACTTCTTTGTGACAGTCACCAAGGCCATAGATGAGGGGAAGGTGGTTCACACATCCTACCTTGACCTTGCCAAGGCTTTTGACACCATTCCCCACTTGGGAATGATAGAAAAACTCACCAGCCTGAACATAAACCCCTATGTCACAAGATGGGTTGCCAACTGGCTTACAGACAGAACTCACACGGTAAGAATAGTGGGCTCCAGGTCCAACTCTAAACCAGTCACAAGTGGTGTCCCACAAGGCTCGGTCCTGGGACCCCTACTGTTCGGCATATACTTCTCAGAAGTATAGGCAAACACAGGTGAACTATGGCTAACCAAGTTTGCCGATGACTGCAAACTGGGAGCCATAATTGACTCCCCGGCTGACATGGACATTCTCCAAAAGGGCCTTACTGAGACGGACACCTGGTGTCAAAGTCATGGTCTCAAGCTAAATGCCAAAAAATGCATAGTCATCCCATTTGGGAAAACAAAACACACATGAATTACCACCTAGGTGGCAGCCCCCTTAATACCGAAGAGGTAATAAGAGATCTGGGGACCCAGGTAGATAGTAATCTCTCCTTTGACAATCATATTACCAAAGTACCAACCAAGTAGCCACTGCTGAGACGGAAAATCTCTTGAAGTCCTTATTTTATTTTCTTATTTTATTTTTCACTCTTAATAGGCCCTGGTGTTACCACTGATGAAACTCTAGCTTCTTTGCTTCTTTTAAGAGTGAAAAATAAAATAAGAAAATAAAATAAGGACTTTAAGAGATTTCCGTCTCAGCAGTGACTACTTGGTTGGTTTTTGTGGACTGTGTACTGTTGGGTTCGTATATTTTGGTATATTATCAAAGTAGTTAGGAAAT
Source organism: Protopterus annectens (assembly GCF_019279795.1). Lineage (NCBI taxonomy): Eukaryota > Metazoa > Chordata > Ceratodontiformes > Protopteridae > Protopterus > Protopterus annectens. The sequence goes on from NC_056745.1 coordinate 852,556,931, forward strand.
CCTTCTATGTAGCCCATCTAATTACTAAAGGGTTCACATCTAGAAATAAAGAAGTTATAGTGCCCCTCTACTCGTCACTCATCAGACCCATCATAGAGTACAATGCCCCATTTGGGATGTACCTCACAAGACACTTCCAACAGCTGGAAAGACCACAAAAGTACCTCAATAAGAGGATTACTGGCCTCAAACATATGTCCTATGCAGCCCGACTGGAAAAACTCTGTTTGTACTCAGTGGCATATCGCTTACTCAGAGGTGATCACTGCCTGACTTACAAAGCCATGTCTAACTCAGAATTGATGGACATGCTCCACCTAAAGAAATCCAAGTCACTGTGAGCCACTCGCTCTAGTGACCTAAACCTCACCACAACAATAAATAGAACATGCTGGAGGGATAGATTCCTGTCACAGAGACTCCCCATGCTTTGGAACAAAATTCCTAACTACATTAGGCAGAGCCCCTCACTAACAGTCTTTAAGAAAAACCTTGATGAGTGGATGAGTAACAGAAAATACACCCCTGGGATCACTTCATTGACTCTTCTTGACAGAGGCTCAGTTAATTAATCAATGGAAAGGTGAAAGCTGACTCACTCTGGCTAGGCTTATCAATGCCCTCGGGCAGATAGCCTAGTACCTACCTATGAACCTATGAACCTATAATGAGCAGGAAACAACAAAATAATATGACACATTAATTGAATGGAAAAAAAAGAAGTAAACAGAGAGTGATACACTACAGCATCATATTTTGATATATAGATTAAAGAAAAGGAATATAAGCATGAAGAAATATAAAAATTAATTTAACAAATATAGTAATGATCACTTGTAGTCAAAAACCAAAGTAGTTGTGAAATAAGTTAAAATTGAAGAAGAAGATAAAAATGGTATGTAGTATGGATGTTCAGTGGTAAGGTTCTATGAGTATAGAGATAAATGGAAAAATGAGGTAGTAAGGTAGTTTGAGCCAAATGAGGTATTTAAGGGCAGTGCAAGGCAATGAAGTGGGTTGGTAGCAAATCTTGCAATTTAATAATAGCATTACTCCAGTTTGGCTTTCTGAATGGCCAGGAGACTAATAAGAATAGGAAAGGAGTGAAGACGTTATGGTAACATATAGGTAGAGACTATAGTTTTTTGCTGCATACTGAGATCTCTATATATATGGTTCCCCTTTAGAATCTTGAATTGCTGAAAGTACGAAATTCATTAGCTCGAGCCCAGAATCTCGAGTTTTCAGCAACTCGAAATTCTAAAGCGGACGTAAAAGACATTCAAAAATGTCTTTACGATTTTTTTACAGGGGGGCAAGCCCCCCTGCACCCCCCACCCCCCCATTAAAATATACCAACTCTGTGATCACACTACAACGGGGATGAGGGAAATCTCCCATTCCGCGCTGTATACAGAAGCGCACAATGGGAGAATTTCTGTTCCTCCGCTATAGTGCGGTCACAGAGCTGGTATATTTAAGCAGAGAGAGTGCAAGGGGACTCGACCCCCTGCATACATGTAGGTAAACTTTCTTTTTTTCTTTTTTTTTTTTTTTTTTGGTTGTCTTCTCTTCACAATTTCGATTTACTGAAACTCGAGATTCTGGGCACAAGCTTATGAATTTTGAGCTTTCAGTAACTCAAGCTTGTGAAGGGGAACCATATATATATATATATATATATATATATATATATATATATATATATATATATATATATATATATATATATATATATATGTATAGTATGTTTAGTTTGTAATAAATTTTTGATGACCTGTTAGATATGAAAGTCAGATTACATGTTTTCATCTGTTGTGACTCCATATAATTCCATGTGGAAATCTACTTCGATTTTATTTTCCATTTTCAGAATTAATTGAAGAATTTACTTTGTCTGGATATGATTTTAGAAGGAAAACGATGTTTTATTTGTTTTGTGATTCAGTACTAATTAAGAGTTTCCTAACCAGAATTCAGTTGATGTAAAGAATTCTTGATCAGAGAAGCAATGGCTTTTTTAGGGAGAAGAACAATGTTGCATCTCAAAAGCTTACTAACAAATAGGCATCTTTCAAGGCATATATAGCTGTAATTCTATTTCCATTCACATTAAGCGAAAGGGAGAAAAGAAGCTATTCTATGAGTTCACTAGATAATTAGAACTTTTAAAATTATAATAGTTGGTATCAAGTTTTCCAAATATGTATCTAAAAGAACAGACAATCTTTTACAATTATTAACACTACTAAGACATTTGGGGAAAAAGAAATGGTAACACATCTTAAATCAAAATATTAAAATGCTAAGATTCATTGTTCTTTTTTAGAATCTGTGTAAAACAGGTAGTACATTCATAACTAATGAGGGTGAACTTAATTCAGTAGAAGAAATTATTCAACGGTTTACTACTTATTTTGGAAAACATATTTTCTGTACCTATATGTAAAGAAGAAAATATGAGAAAAATTATAAAAGCTAACTCTTTTAGTATTGAGGAATTTACACTTTCAGTCACTGCCAAACAAGCTGAAGAAATAATAATGTCAGAAGATACTTAATTTGATAAAATACCTTTCTTACCCAGAACAATATTTGCATTTTGCAAATTCACATTAATTCAAAAGCCTGATATGTATAGCCATAATGCATCTTTTAATTAACTTATTTATTATTTATTTATCAACTTAGTTATTCATTAGTTTGTTCCTTTTCTTAACCAGGGTAGTCGTATTGGCTATGGTATCCCCTTTTCAACTCAGACCTGGAGAGAAAATTTCCAGTTACAAGATAATCAGTTTCATATCATAGTGAAAAATGTAAAACTTAAAAGTTACAATATAGAAATACAATAACTGAAAGGCAGCTTTACCAAAGAAAACCTGCAATCAGTAAAATATAGCATCATTACATTCAGTTCAAGACATATGCATACACAGTGCATACACTGTGAAATTTAAAATGGCAAATTGTAATTTTATATTTGTGGGTGGGAGACACAGGAGCAGGAAATGGAACATATGATTAGAAAGCATGAGGGGTGACAAGAATAAAAAACAGAGAGTAGGTGAGTAGTGCATATATTTGTTAGGTGATACTGAGAAAAGGGACATTACAGTGAAGTTGAGGTTGATGTAGAAGCTAACATGTATGATTTGAAAATTTTCTGGAGGACAAAACTTACCATGAGTAAGTGAAGACAGTAGAAGTGTCAGTAAGGACAATGGGATAGAAGACAGTAAGACGTTTCCATAAAAATTTTGCATCATTGTGGTATACAGGGGTACTCTAGGGGTGTGTAAGGACCAGAGCAGCCTAACCTTGGGAGTTGCAAGAGCAGAGCTAAGTGATTTTAAAGTGTTGTTTTAGAAAGTTTTTGATTTTGTTATTAGATGGTGGTAGGCACAGAATTCAAGACATAATTTAAGGACAAGCAATTATCACCAGATGTGTCAGTTTTAGTCATGGATAAAAAAGACTTCTCCATGATCCATAGTGATCTTGCATGGGTTTGAAGCACAGGACATTTTTGAGAAGGCTAGTGTGAAAGTTCTAACCAGCCTAACTGTTTTAAGAGTAGGCAGTAGTGGAATTTAGCAGAATGGTTAGTGGTAAATTTAGTTATCTTGTCATAGCATTGTTAATTTTTTTAATAGAGATTACTGAATGTTGATTTAGATGGGGATGGGCTAGGATATGGATTTTGGTATGAAAAGCAATACCTTGATTTTCTTAGGATTCAACAAAAATGTATTCCTGAACTAGGTTTGCATACAAAAAAAGTTTTACTTAACTGTGATTGTACAATTATTGCAAAATCATTTAACAGAATTTTGCTACCCAAAATCATTCCTTTAATCCATCCACATTAATGATGGTTTATTCTGGATAGAAAAATGTGAACTATTAATCAAACTTTACAAGCTATTCAACATTTTTACAAGAATAAAGATAATAATGATTCACATATTAGTAATGCTTTTTGATGTTTAGATGCAAAAGAAATTGACTCCATTAGTAGGAAAAGTGTGTTTATAATATGGAAAAATGAATCTCCATTCCAGTCTTAGGACTATAATAGCTTTATTTTTTCAGATTAAATAATGTATTTGTATTAATAAATATAATTTAAATATTTTATTACAAGAATCATGTGCTCATCATAGATGATCCCTTCCCAAAGGAAGCTTTTTTTCTAATAACAGTTGTTGCTCAGTTTACATTGTTAGGTTGGATCTATTCAACTAAACAAAAAAATACTTGATAGAAGAACCATTTAAATTAATGTATAGTAAGATGGTACATTTATCACACACTTGCCATAGAGTCAATTTATCATTAGCAGAAGAATATTTTATTTAACTAAAATTGTAACCAAAGTGGTCTTTTTATTTATACAGTCAGATAATAGTCCCACCTTTAGAATACTTCAAAAAAGTCGGAAGAATTTGGTTGAACATTATTTTGGAGAGGTGATTTCCCAAGAATTACTTGAGAAGTTTTAACACTCCCTAAAACTCACTTAGGTTATAAGGTAAAAAGTTTAGAAGTCATAACCTACTCAAAATGTAATTCTTTAAAATGGAATTGTGATGTTAATAATTACTGTTATTGGATTATGAATAATATTTGACAACTATAGATATCAATATGAATGAATTTATTGGACTCAAACTTGTCTTCTGAAATACATATGCAGTATCTTCAAACTGTCTGGAAAAACATTGTTACGTGCATTATACAGCAAATAACCGAATGCATAAATTATTAATGCATGGCTTTTAAGTGATTTTCTTACAGCAAATTTGATAAAATAAATTTAGACAAGTTTACAAATTTGACTAAGTATCAAAAATCTTATGAAATAACTAAAACAATCAGTAAGCTGAATAAAGTAAGCTTTCCCTTTTGAAATATTCAACAAGTACTATATCTGTCTAATTACATACTAAACAAAAGCAGTTGCAAGGCTATTTAAATTGGTTAACAATATGGACAATAAGCAAATAAAAAAAGTATTTTAGAGTGAAATCAAAAATTGTCTGTCTCAGTTATGTTTTTAGATTTTTTGAAAATATGGATATCATATAAGACGTTAATTTCTTCTTTATAAACTGAACAGTGCCTGGGTAAATGTTGCTAGTTGAGGATGGTTGGGGGTTTGATACCATGTTTGATAAACTTGTGCAAGTATTCATTTTTGGTGGGAATAACATTTCACTTGTGAAATTGTTTGTAAGTTTGAAAATAATGATTTTTTTTATCAATTTTCTTTAAGGATGTCATGTTATAATGATAATTGTGACCAACGAACACTGAATTTGATTGTTTTGACAAGTATAACTAAACATGAAATTTAGAAATCTGAAATCACTGCCTGCACAAATTTTCCTTAAATCATGTTTTTTATCTAAACAATGGTCTAGTTTTAAACAAAAAGAACTGGCTGTTTGAAAGTTTTGATGCATTTTTTTCTGGGTCTGTATCAGAACATCAAAGTATTACTACATCGAATGTTCTAATATCGAACCATTTCACTCGAAACACCATAACATCGAACACTCAGAACAGCGAATATTTTCCCAGGGAAAAATGTTGCTGTTCCAACAAACATACACACAACACAAGCACACCAAAATACATCATCCACACTCATACACTTCACAAAACCTTACAGTAAACCATACATACATTACTAGCTATCCGCTTACCTTAACCCAACCCTAACTCTAAGGTCCGTAACTACCGCACACTCACCTTACCCGCTCTCTAACCCTAAAGTCCCTATCGCAGACTCACCTTACCCACTCCCTAACCTAAAGTCCCTATTGCACACTCACCTTACCCACTCCCTAACCCTAAAGTCCCTATCGTACACTCACCTTACCCGCTCCCTAACCCTAAACTCCCTATCGCACACTCACCTTACCTGCTGCCTAACCCTAAAGTCCTTATCGCACACTCACCTTTCCTGCTCCCTAACCCTAAGGTCCCTATAGCACACTCACCTTCATTTGCACACTTACCTTAACCCGGTTCGTAACCTTCGCTCCACAGTCAAGAAAATAGAAAAGCTGCAGAAACGGCCCACCGAATACTTTCCCTAGGAAAGTATTCAATATTCTAAAGCTTTGCTATTTTCAGCGTTCGATGCAAAGGGTTCGATATTAGAACATTTGAACTAGTAATACTTTGATGTTTTAATATAGACCCATTTTTTTCTACCATGATGAAGGGAAAGCTGGGCTAAATTGGGTATAGAACATATCAATGGTTTGTATTTTATTTTGAGCTGTTGATATTTGTGTTTTGAATTAAAAAAATTAATATAAAGAATTATTGAGCAATCTATTGGAATTGTATTAGATTTAGGCAAAACATATGAATGCTGTATCACCTAGACATTGGATGAGGGTTGCATGCTTGGATGCAGTATATAAGTCATTTATAAAGGTATTAAAGGAATTGTCCCTAGAATGGACCCTTATAAGATTATAGTGATAGGAAATAACGATGATTATCTGGTTTGCCACTTTACTCAGTGAGATCAGTCAGAGAGGTATATGTGAGGCCATTGAAGAATAAACTGAGAAATAGCTAGTTTGGTAAGGTTTTGCATTAGTTTGTAATGTGAAACAGTTTCCAAGGCTTTTGTACAAGATTAGAAATATTGAAGAGACTATGTTGCCAACCTCTCTAGTTTGTTTGATGATATTGGCTAAAATAGGGCAGTGGCTTGGCTTCTTCTGGCAAAAGTAATATAAAGTCAGGAAGATAAATTGGAAGACAAGAATTTGTTGGAGAAGTTGCACATCCAGAAATTATAGTAAGCAGCCTATAATCAGTAGCGTTTCCTCCTTCATGGAAGGATGTATGATTTTTTTCCCTAAAGCAATAGGACATAGAAACTTTGGAGAGATACATTTAGCAATATAGATACTGGCTAGGCAATGGCATTTGCTCCTGTTTTGAAGTATTATTTTGGAAGTTTGTAAACAGCTATGGTTAGCCATGGGGTATGACTTGTATTGATTCTGTTTTTTCTAAAGAAATTATACTTGAAAATTCTGGATTCACATTTTGTATTGTTAGGTTTTAATGCATTCCAGTTATAGGATTTTACAGTAATTGTGAAATTTCAGCATTAAAGTTTGATAGCTTGTGTAGTAAATTATAGTGCTCAGCCTTAAATGAGTAAGTGTAGAAGTCTATTGATGAATGATTGGAAATGGTTATTCTATATATGTGGAAGAGTGCCCAAGGATGCATATCTGTGGGATCTGAGAAGAGTATCAATTCCAATAAGAATGGTTTGTTATTTAGACCTATTATATCTGGTTGGCATATTGATAATTTGAGTAAAGTCAGATAAGCTTACAGTGGATGATGACTAATCTGAGGCAAAGAGTATCAAACTATGTTTATGTCATCTTGAATGAAAACATTTTTGGGAGATGGGGGATGGTGTTAGAAACTTCAAAAATGATGTCATCTGTTGTGGAACTGTTATTTCACATAAGACTATAAGTAGGGATATATATGGATTTTTCTAGTTGGTAAATTGTGGGACAGAGGGAGGGAAGAGTGATAGTTCTAGGGAGTCACCACCTTTTTTCCTTATAACTGGCTCTGATAACATTGCAGCTAACTGGGATGATTTCTTTGTCTCTCATTTCAGGTTTTAACCATGCCTCAGTGATACTAAGAATGTCAAGAGAAGATAAAATGAAAGCGCTTATCTTTATACATTATCTTTTTACATTCTTGCATGATTAAAAATCGTGTTATGGTCTGTTTCTCTAGTGTCCATTCTTGTGGTTTTTCAAGTTTGTTCCATGCTTTTACTGCTAATTCAAGAGAAGGACAGGTGATCCAAGCATGCAGTTAATGTTGACTGGTTTTAAGCATATATTACTTTTCCAAGAACACTGTGCTAATACTGGAGAAATGAGTTCAGGGCTCATGCTGGTTGCAGGTGTAATTGTGGTGAGAACTGTTAACAGGTGACAAGCATTTCTGGCTTTATTTTAATTGCAAGATTTATCTTAAGTTTAATTGAATTCTTAGGAATCTGCCCTGCAGTCCACCTCAAATGATTAGACTCATTACTCTCTCCCCAGAAAGGAACACCATTTTCACACACTATTGAAAGCAAAATGTGATCTCTAAACCCCAAAGAACTACCCTCCGTCTAGGAGTTCTTTTATTCCAATCCATTTATAATCAGAGCTGTTTTATTTCCACAAAGGATTCCTGAAAGTTCTGTCCTATCATATAACTTTAGGTTGGTAACTGTCCAACCCAACTCCCAATCTCAGATGCATTGAACACATATTCTCCCTACTTGCTCCCAAAATCTGTGAGTCCATTCTTGATGATATTATGCCCGTCTCATCCATTAGGAAATTCTAGGAATAAATACAATTTTTCAGAATGACCCTATCACTTGATTGTCTTCTAATCAAACCTCATCCAATGTGTCTCATCATGATCCTTTTTCTGCTGTCCTTCAACTTGAGTAGAAACAATGAGGATGGAGAGAATATTATTGTGGGATAGCTCAGAGGATGTTGGGAGCTAAGTAGATCAAATGAAATGTTAGAGACATTGAAGAAAAAGAGCTGATACTGGGTGATGTTTAGAGTAGGGTTGTAGAAATACTATAATTAAAGATGTTTTGTTATTGATCAAGTCAGCTTGTGGAAGGAGAGAATGGGTAAATAAAGTTAAAGAAGGAGAAGTTGGCTGCAAGGTAGGGAAACACAGAGAACACAAGCAATCCCAAACTTACTCCTCCCCCCCCCCCCAAAAAAAAAACAATCTGTGGAAAAATATTCCTGCAGTGTGGTGTGAAATGAGTAGGAAATAACCACAGTGGAAAAAGCCCAATCGTGAGAATTCACCATTTACTTTGTTGCATTTAAGTTAATTTTCTGTCATTATGCTTGAGTGTTATGCTTAAATGAATGAAAGACAACACATACATGACCATGGCAACTTGGCAGCATATTTTCTTTGTTTTGTTTTCATGTTCTGTTAATTAAAACAGGCACACCACAAGTTACTAAGTTAAGTAATAGTGGCTTGCATATCTTTGATTTATACTTTTGTCAGATGACTGGTGATTGAAATGTTTACATTTAAAAGCTCTGTACTTGATCAGCTGAAGTCTGTAATTCCAGGTGCTGAATATTCATAGCCACTGAGTTTAACTCCTTTTCCTGTTGTTGCACATTCAGAGTGTTATGCAGCAGGGTTCTCAGTATTATGTACTTTACTGTATTGTAAAATAAAAAAAATAAGTTACGTGAGTGAAGAGATCTGACAGGGAAAGAAAAACAGTTGCAGTTTTAGGAAAAACAAGATTTGTGGGGTCAGAAAGTAAGTCTTTATGTAAGAAGCACTTTTTTAGGAAAGAATCAATCAGCTAGACTAGGGAGTTCAGCTCAATAAGCCATTAGTATACGTTTTAGTAATCACAAAGAACACCATGAGGACGCATGTAGGATTGCAGGGTGGACAAACTTTTTTGCTGGTTTTTCTTAACGGTTATCAGAACCACATAAACCTAAAACAACAGTTAATCCTAGTGGTGTAGGCAAAAGCTTTCTCTTTTACTATAGATTTTGGAAGAAAAAATATGCTTTGTAATGCAATTTTGGACAGAGAAAAGCACCTAACTGCTTTTGCAGCATACATAGAATTAAACACGAATAGGAATTGTCAGGCCAAAATGTTAAGGGATAGAGCACTTTGTTGGGGTGGAAAATACTTCATTATACCATGGCCCCCCATTAATATAATTGGCCAGCGTGCACGTTGTAAATCGACTTATACTAATGGAAAAAAGTCCGGTCGCCCGGACTTTTTCCATTAGTATAAGTCTTTATTAAAACACTGTCTCATTATGTTAAAGGAGTTTTAACATAGCGAGACAGGTTTAAAAAAAGCAACGGAAATCTTGCTTTCTCCGTTGCTTTTTTTTTTTTTTTTTTTTAAACCTGTCTCGCTATGTTAAATGGGTTTAACATAGCGAGACAGCTTTAAAATAAGCAACGGAGATTCTCCATTGCTTATTTTAAAGCTGTCTCGCTATGTTAAATCCATTTAACATAGCAAAACAGTAAAAAGCAACAGAGATCTTGCTTTCTCCATTGCTTTTGCCCACCGCTCTGATGTACTGTGTAGGCATATGCATGTGCAGTATATCAGAACTGCCGCAGAATACCAGACAGCTGCGGAAGGGCAGCAAGGAGGCATTATACAATGCCATTACTTAAGAAAAGTAATTTTTTTTTCTTAAATAATGTCATTGTATAATAGCAATAACCCACTTCTGGGTGTGGGTAATGCTGGATTTACCCACGGTTGGCTTTGTTTGGTCCCTCAGGCTTCACCCTTGTGACCAAACCACGCCGACCGTGGGTAAATTCAGCATTACCCACACCCAGGCGTGGGTTATTGCTATATTAACTAGGCAGATAGAGTTTATGTCTATAATTACCAGAGGGAAAACATGAGTTTCTGAAATTCCTTACCCTGTTTTGTTTTATCTACAGTTAGCATTCCAACACAGGCTGCTAAACTAGAATTCATTCCATCAGTTTCTTCATAGTGGTGATTTTTCCAATGCCATTACAAACCTCAGATTTAGAAAGTACTTTTAACATAGGTAAATACCACAGCAATCAGCAGCAGAAATCAGAAAGTAACTGAATAACTACAACACTAAATATAAAAGCAATTAGCACAACATTAATGCCTCAGTGGACAAAGCAGCTTTGAGAGATACAACAATTGATATGCTGCCGATGTAAGCAAATCAAGGAAGCAAGTTGCTAACTACTACATCAACACTAGATGATACAAAAATAGTTAATAAATTACAACATAAAATTCAAAAAATTCCTATTTAAAGCCAGAAACAAGAATGCTTATTAAAATGTGGCCATAGCAGTAAAATAGAAAAGTTTGCAATTTGTACAGTGACCACAAAAAACAGAGGTTCTTCTTGTTTTTCAGTGCGTTATTATGCATTATATTTCTCTACTCATAGGCTTGTATTGTTTACTGCATGAAGGTGGCTGTCTGCTGTTAAGTAAAAATGTAAATTTAAATTGTTTATTGTTTACACCAACAGTACCTTTATTGGTGGATATTAACATATGACACAGTCGTTCTAAGAAGATAAGCAGCAGATGTGAGTTTATTAGTGGAAGGGATGCTAAGTTTATCAGTTATGCTGTAATGTAGCTAGAGCATAAGCACAGCTGTTGCACTGAACAGTATAATCAATTATGAAGCAGTAAGAGGAAGATTTCTGTGTTGTCAGTTTGTTCAGCAGCAGTTTCGTTGAGGTACTCTGGTCCAGTTTCACACATAAGACTGTTGTGTTGAATGAATTAAGTATTATGAGGACACTGTGTTGAATGAATACCACTTGTCTGTCATTTAGTTGTTATAGTTACTATACAAGTTAGTGATTTGGGGTTAAAGGTAAGGTTTGCATTGACAATAGGACTGAGATTTTGTTTTTTGCTTTTTTAAAGATGGGGTTTAGTGTAGGATTACTGCTAATGTTAATATTAAAAGATAAAGCTTGGACTAGGCTTAGAGGTATCTGATGGTTAATTGATGCTCAGTGTAATACCATGGGGGAGGCTTTAGCATCTATGAGAAGTAAAATGGATATTGCTCAGCCTGATAATTTTGTGTTTAGATAAAATTATTTTCAAATGTTCCCTTATTCCCAGTTGTCAAAATTCTTAAAAAAATAGTCAATAACGAAATTCTAACATACCTTATTAAGGCTGATATTTTAACATATGATCAGCATGTTTTTATCTAAATTGCTGCTCTCTGCTTATGTGTAGTCTTACTGATCAAGTTTATGCAAACATGTACAATGACATACTAACTCATGGTATTTTGCTTGACATGAAATGGGTCTTCAGGACTATGAATTATTGTAATTTATTCCTGCAGTTATCATCCTTTGTTTTTCCTGCAAAGCTGTTTGTTGCTTCAAATATTTCACTGAGATAGGGCTTTTAGTGTTTTATGTCATAATGCACAGACAGAAACTAATACTTTATCACATTTGTTTCTCAAGGATCAGTATTTCTTCCTCTACTTCTGTTGTTACTTCCCAATGACATAGTATGGGACCTTCCTCAACCTTATTTCCCAATGACATATTAAGGAACCTTCCTCAACCTGCCTTCTGCCACTAGATTGCCTGCTGCTATTATCAAGGATGTAAAGAAAGACAAAGTATTGTAGAATTGGTTAACAAATACCAAATAGCTAATATATACAGTTAAGTTCAGTAGTATGCTATTTGGTTTCCTACAATACCTGAAAAATTCTAAAAAAATTACTATAACAGTTCTAATGACTCATATTTAACTGTTACTGCTTCCTTGAAATACATAGGAATAACACTTGATACATATCTAAACTTTGCTAACAATGTGCTATCACAACTCAAGATTTCATACAAAATATCTAATTTGCTTACCTTTGAAACTCAGAGAGCTACTGCAATCAATTTATTGATTCAAATAGTAGATTGTGCACTTTGTCTTTGGACTGCATTCACCCCACATTTTCTCTGTAGCTCAGAATACAGAAAACAAAACCCTTGTGTTTATTTATTTATCCAGTCATTGAGAACACCATATACTGCATTAAATAATTTCCACTTGCTAACAGTGGATGCCAGATCTTCACTACTTGTAAATGTGTTAAATTACTACAACATGGTTAATGTCCTCCTCTGAAAAGTTAATTGATTGAAAGGTAAGCATATTATTCTTTCCAAAATATGGCATCAGTGACTATTTCTAAGCCATCATTCACAGTAGTTACTACAAAAAGACTTTAGTTCCAGGTTTTTGGAATTCCATTGGTGAAGATATCAGAAAGACTGATTATTTGATGACATTTAAGGAAAAAAAATAATGTACCATTTGATAAAAATGCCGTTGTTTCAGAAACACAGATTAATCAAAAATGTACGTTATGCATTATATTTTACCAGAAAATGCATAGTAACATTCAGTTGCATAGACAACTGTTTTTATATCCATGTAAGCAATCCTAATGGCAATTCTGTTGATTTGTGTATATATTTTATATATTGTCCCATACTTACTGCAATGCTTAAAATACATATATGCATTTTTTGTTTCTCAAAGTCTACAATATTCTGACCATGTTTTTAATTTATTGTGCCTAGAGTCGGTGTTTAACAATGTTGTGTATTATCTGTACTGTAACTAAAATATTTATGTTTTTATATATTGTAAGTACTGTATTGTTGTCATGTATGTATGGACTAAAGGTGGAGGAGTCTCAATTTACATACAAAATAAATATATTTCAAGGCTGTTCAAACAGCACAATGCACTTGAGCTTCACCACATTCAAATCTCGATAGAAAAAAATCCTATACAGCTTACTTGCAAGCTATAGGTCCCCCTCTATGATCCAGGAAACTCATAACATATATTTAAACTTATTGTAAGCACTCACCATCCAACCCAATACCATATTCATTGTAAACTCTAATTACCCTACTATTAACTCTGAATCATGTACGATACAAAACATGGAGCTGCAGAGATACATGGATTTTGTAGACACAAATTCCCTGAACCAGATTGTCAATACAACAAGCTGGGGTACAAACATACTGGATCTGGTCCTCTCTCATAGGGGAGAGCACTGCACACCCCCAAGTGTAATGTCCTGTCTGGTGTGTTCAGACCACAAAACAGTTTCTTTGAAGTAAAGCTAAAACCCAGAATCCCATATAAGACTGGAATGTTCGGAAACTACTCTAAGGCTAACTTCCTACAATAAAATGATTGCCTGGCAAAATGTCAAGATCTAAATCCCAAGAACAGTGCTGCCTTTATGGAACTGTTAACAGAAATCCTATACAAACATGTTAATACCTGCATAGAGGTAGCTGTATCCACTAGGAATAAATACAAAGCAAAACAAAAAAACAAGCCACCCTGCCACAATCACAAAACCTTAGAGGACAAATAAAGTTTATCAAGGCCAAATTTGAGAAAAATTTGGCCTCCCAGGCCAAGGACAGTTCCCAAGGCATTGTTTAGTTATGTCTGCAACCTCAAAGGCAGTACAGAATTGTGTGCAGAGCTGATTGTTAATGGAGTCACCTATACTGAGCCAGAAGGCATAGCATGCCTACTGGCAGATAAATTCAGTTCTAACTTTACCCCCCTCCCAGCCTTTACTCAGGAAACACCATCAAATATAGCTTCTCCTACTATCACTGGAGAATGGGCCCTCAGTGCTCTCTCTCTATATCTCCATAAATCAAGGAATATTGCATCAATGGGCCTCAACAGTATCTCAAAATGCCTTATAAATAGCATGAAGCATGATATATCAGGCCCTCTGGAATCACTATTTAACAATAACCTTCAAATATAACCTAGTACACACCTATGAACCTATGAACTGTGAGCCCCAAAGCATAGCTGAAAAGGGTGTGCATACCAGTTCACTTACTCTGTGCCTTACGAATGGAGAACTGCAACTATCATCCCTCTGCACAAAGGTGGGCCATCTACAGACCCTGGAAATTACAGACCCATAAGTCTCACTAGTCTCATATGCAAAACCATGAAAAGGATTATCATAGAAACGATCAATAATGACATAGGAAACACCGTACTCTGCTGGGATTGGTTTCATCAAGGGCAGGTCATGCTTATTTAACCCTGTGGACTTCTTTGAGGAGGTCACAAAAGCAATGGATAAGGGCAAAATGGTTCATACTGCCTACCTTGACCTGGCCAATGTATCTGACACAGGCATTGTTAATGAACTCAACAGATAAGGCATAAACCCTTATGTCACCTTGCAGACAGCCAGCTGGCTCACAGACAGGACTCAGGAAGTTAGACTTGGGGACTTCACCTCTACAAAGATGCCAGTCACTAGTGAAGTCCATCAGGGGCATCAGTCCTTGGACTGCTCCTTTTTGACATCCACTTCTCTGATCTCAAGGCCAACATAAAAGGACTCTGGGTGACCAGATTTGGAGATGACTGGAAATTAGAAGCAGTCACAGAATTCCCCACAGACACTAAAGTTCTACAAGAGGAATAACTGGTGTCAGAGCCATGGACTAAACTTATACGCCAAGAAATGCATAATAGTATCCTTTGCTATGTCAGCCATCTCTGGTGACTATCATTATTGACAGCATACCTCTAAGAGTTGACCTAGTAGTCAATAACTAGGTGACGCACATAGAGAAATCTAGCCTTTGACCATCATGTGTCTATTGTAGGGAGTAAATTGCTTTCTGCTATGCAATTTATAAATAAAAATATAGCATCTAAGACCAAGGATGTCATTGTTCGACTGTATTTAGCATCTATGAGACTTATAGTTGAGTACAATGCCCACTTTGGTATAAATGTAACCAGGCACATCCAACAAATGGAGTGTCCACAGAGATTTCTCACTAAATGAATACAGGGCATAAATGATATGTCCTATGAAGACCACCATTAAGTCCTGTCCTTGTATTCTGTTTTCTACCGGATGTTGAGAAAACTATGCCTGGCATACAAGGCATCATCATACCACACTTTGTTAGACCTCCTGCATAGCTGCAAAACAAATGGTGCTAGAATGTCCTGTTCTAAAGACTTAAGCCTTGCTTGTGATATAAATAGCACCTGTTAGAGAGACAGGTATGGATCCCAGAGATTTATCCTTCTCGGAAACAGGCTCCCCATCCATGTGAAGCAGAGTTCCTCAGCAAACAAATTGTGCAACATGGACATTTGAATGGGGAATAGGAAATTCATCCTGGTTAGGCACCAGTGTCTGTAATGCACAATGGCAACCAGTAAATAGTTAATCTCTCAGGCCTCTGTTTGTAAATATTTCATCTCATAAGCCCCAACTTACACTTAACAAGGATACAAGAACATGTTAGACATTTGGGATGCATGGCTAGGCTTAAAAAGGGCCTAGTGGTCATTAGCCTAGTGCACACCTATGAACCTATGAACTGTGAGCCCCAAAGCATAGCTGAAAAGGGTATGCATACCAGTTCCACTATCACAGTTTATAAATGAAAAATAAATAAATAAATAATTGTATTTTTGCATTTTGTTTTTATATAAAGACATCAGCAGAAAAAATGGTATAGAAAAATAACCTTGGTATCACTAGATTGCTTTGCCAACCTTGATATCACTAGATTGCTTTGCCAACTATCTTGAAATACATTCATGGATCTCTACAATTGCTAACATACTTCCTAAGATCAGCACTGCAAGAGTGCAAGTCATTATCCCAGTAGTTATGCAACACCATCTTCCGCTTCTTCTCCACATTACATATCCATTTCTTAAATAATTTCTATTTCACCTGTTGTCTTTTGGCCATCCTGTTTGTACCTTCATTTTAAGGGGCAAGTATCCAATAACACTGAGAAGGGGATATCATCTGTTTTCCAAATGTTTGCAAAAAAAGTGTTTGCAGTTTCTCATAGATGCCTAACAAAATGATTAGTCATTTTTAAATGAGTCAGAGTAAGTTTTTTTTTTCTGCTTCATATTTGTGATTGCTTTTGTAGAATGTATAATATGTATTTGGTATGAATGTCATGTATTCTCCAAGAAGAAATAATTTTATAATCACTCTTGTGTTATGTCTTAGAATATAGCAATAACCCACCCCTGAGTGTGGGTAATGTTGGATTTACCCATGGTTGGTGTGGTTTGGTCACGAGGGCAAAGCCCGAGTGGCCAAACAAAGACAACCATGGGTAAATCCAGCATTACCCACACCCAGAAGTGGGTTATTGCTATTATACAATGACATTATTTAAGAAAAAAATAATTACTTTTCTTAAATAATGGCATTGTATAATGCCTCCTTGCTGCCCTTCCGCAGCTGTCTGGTATTCTGCGGCAGTTCTGATGTACTGTGCATGCATATGCTTACGCAGTACATCAAAGCTGTGGGCAGAAGCAACGGAGAAAGCAAGATCTCCGTTGCTTTCTACAAACTGTCTCACTATGTTAAAGGAGTTTAACATAGCGAGACAGCTTTAAAAAAAGCAACGGAGAATCTCGACTGCTTTTTTTAAAGCTGTCTTACTATGTTAAACTCATTTAACATAGCGAGACAGTTTTGAAAAAAGCAACGGAGAAAGCAAGATCTCCGATGCTTTTTACACACTGTCTCACTATGTTAAAGGAGTTTAACATAGAGGGACAGCTTTAAAAAAAGTAACTGAGAATCTCTGTTGCTTTTTTTAAAGCTGTCTCGCTATGTTAAACCCATTTAACATAGCGAGACACCATTAAAAAAAGCAACGGAGATAGGAAGATCTCTGTTACTTTTTTTAAAGCTGTCCTGCTATGTTAAACTCATTTAACATAGCGAGACAGTGTGTAAAAAGCAACGGAGATCTTGCGTTCTCCATTGCTGTAAAAAAAAAGAGTTATACTAATGGAAAAAGTTCGGGCGACTGGACCTTTTTCCATTACTATAACTCTGATTTACAATGTGCATGCTGACCAATCAGCGTGCACATTTTGGAATATTAATGGGGGGTTGTATAATATAAATTGACAGACACAGCTTTGTTGTCATTCTGCTTTTATCCTTTCTTCCTGAATTTTTTTGATGATACTTCTCTTATTGCAACATTTCTATATAAATTATATTGTTTTGTCTGAAATTTTTGAGTAGACAGAATATATTACTTTGAGCAGAATGTTTCAAACACATACAGTAAAAGAAAGACAGAGAAATTTGGATTTATGGCATATACATTTATGTCCTACAGAATAGTCATTTATTTTGTTAACCTTAGTTAACTGTTTCTTATTTATGCTGCTCCAGTGGTATAGAGGGATTAAGCCCTACTACATCCCAGAAAACCATGTTTGATTATTGGCTCTGGTAACTGACAGAGCAGCAGGGAGGGATGGGAGATGGTAATATGGGCGTCTGTCATGATAATTCCTGGTGGAGACAAAGGCCATTGTGAATCTGCAGGTATAAGGCAGAATTATATATTGTTACATTCCCCATAGCATGTCCACTTACAGATGTTACCACTAGTAAAAAGAAGGGAGGGCATAATAAAAAATCCTCTGTGGAATGGTGATAGCTAAGAGCCCATGGATGCCCTTGAGCTCAATGTCTGGCTACCGCTAATACTGGAGGATGTCTGGGGATGGAAAGTAGCTGGCAGACCTGGAGTGGACATGTGGCACTGAGTAGAAATGCCATGCAAGACCAAAAAATGTGTTCTTATTTACAAGTCTTTATTAATACAATTTTATTGTTGCCCAATGCTATCTATCTATATATATATATATATATATATATATATATATATATATATATATATATATATAAAGGTAATGTTTGCTGGTTGATTAGATAACATAGAAGACTTTGCCTTTTGTTTCAGCTTTTAGATCTCATTTGATCTTCACAGATCATCGGTAATAAAAAGATAAAAAGATGGCCTTATATAATAAAGAATGTATGTTACATTTATTTGTTTACTTATTTGTTACTCCAAGCTGGGGAGCTCATTAGAAACTTCTTATCAGCATCACCAACTTCAATGCATCCTCCTGTTTTCACAGTCATGTCTGTTGTCAGCTGCCTCTGACATATGAGCAAAACATACATTCCCTCCCTAACAGTCCATTCATTTAAATTGCAACAGGGGTGTGAAGTATTGGTTGCTGCCACTAAATATTGAGATAATAAAATAATCAAATATTTATTCAGTGAGGAAAAGGGGATTGCATGCCTGCTAAAGTGCATGACATGTTTGCATACTACACTTTTGGTCAAGTACTTCTTGTGCCCTCAGCCTAGTCAGAATGTCCCCTAGCTCTTGGAAATGTTGGTCTTGCACCTAATGACCATCTATCTAGTATCTCGCAAAGCATAGTACAGAAAAGCACCATCATCAAACCCATCAACTAAATCGGTGGGATATTTATAGTTGTGGATTGTTTCAAAGCTTCTGTAATGAACAAAATTATTATTTCAAAAAACGAAACAGAAAAAATTAGTTAAGGCATTGAATTATTTTTAGGTTACATTTAAAATCCGTTAAACTCAAAATGAAATTATTATGTTCTTTAATGCGTTAGAAGATATGAAGATATTGTTGTGTATCTACTGTGTAAGTAATGTGTTGCTTTGGTTTTGTTTACAGAAAGCAAAAAGAACAGAAGGAACGCACTTCATGATTATCAGAAAATGTCTGGGATTATTATTATTAAAACAGAAAGTTCTCACAAGGTGAAAACCAAAGTCCTTAACAATACAAGTGAATGCGCAAAACGATGCAGCAGAAACAAAGGCTTCAGTTTTATCTGCAAGTAAGTTGTCAGTGCATCACTGTAACATTTAGATAGTTCATGGATAGATGGGAAGATAGGTATGAACAACACTGAATTTTGATAAAAGCATTTCTTATCAGAGCAGAATGCTCATTCTTCCTTGTTATAAACTAGATGATAGCTAATATTCTTAAATATTCTTCAGATGTGACAAGATCCTGTATACAAAACAAGTCTACCACTTTCTTTATTGTAAAAAATGAAAGTGCACCATGGCATTAATTTTGTGTTAAATGATGCTTATTTGCATTTAACATACAAATTTCATAGAAAGAAACTGACAGAAATGTTATCTGGTAAATTTGATTCAAGCAGTTTTTTTTTACCTCATGAGAAGAAGACAGGGCTCCCAGCAAGTTTCAAGTTGGGGGCACTACCCCAGAGAATATAAAGTGTGACCACATTCCCATCATGCCCCTTCCCTGTCAAGCTCATCCAGCACAATTTAACCATCACTGCATAGTGTTACTACATTCATACCATTAAAAAGACTTGAAAGTGCCAAGGTAAATACACTGACTGGCATTTATTTATGATAAGCCCCTGTACCACAGCAAGGTAGCCACTCAGAGGCACATGCACACACTGACTGAAATTTAGTAGCAATGTTGTTACATTGCAACAAGACTCTGTACAGCATCAAGGTAGCCAATCCCACAGAGGTACACAAAGACACCCACACTGACTCCCATGCACAGGACATAGACACACAAGGCAAAGGCAGAAATGCAGCAAGACTGAAAAGAGACATCCACACAGTTCCTCACAAAGGACAGACAGCTACACAGACTTTTGCACATAGGACATAGAGACCCATACATGAAGACAGCACTACCAGCAAGGCACAATGAAGTATTCATGTTTGTCAACATTGCATGAATGAGCATGGACATGCCTGTAGGCAAGTTAAACTGTTCTGTCAAATCCCCAATTAATCAAAACAGTTTATTTGCTATGTAGCACATGTTTCTGGTGTTTGCATGTAAGAGCAACCCCCCCCCACATCTGTCTGCTTATCAGGGAGTTTGAATAAGTGTTTAAGGGTGACTAGGAGTGTTTTCTGTAAAGGTGGGTTTGCTGGCTGGTCAAGAGGTATGGTATCCAGCAGTGTTTATGTCCCAAGAGGGTATATATGTAGGCAAGAGGCAAGCTATCAAGCAGTGCCTGCAATGTTTGTGATGTAGGAGTCAAAACCATGCTGCACCTGTGGTGAAAGCTCAATGTGTGTGTGTGTGTATGTGTGTGCGTGTGTGTGTGTGTGTGTGTGTGTGTGTGTGTGTGTGTGTGTGTGTGTGCGCGTGTGTGTATGTGTGCGTGCATGTCTTATTAGAAATGGTAGGACATCACGTGTTGTTTATTGTGTTTGTGATTGATATGTACATGCAGGTATGGGTGTGAATGTTTATTTCTGATGAGTGTAGTCTAGAGTGTCTGGCTGCACACATACATGCATGGTTGTGCTGTGGCCCCTTGTGATATGTGTCTTTATGTGCTTCCAGTGTGCATATGTATCTACGTATACAAGTGTATGAGAGAGAAACTGTGATCTTTTGGGGATTTGGCCAATATGGTCTTGGATTAGCAGTGTGTGCAGGTGCATTGATTGAGATGATCAGCAGTTTTCTTAGAATATGAAAATACATTTTGTGTTTCAATCAACTGGGATGAAGCATTTCCACTGACCAACTAATCTACCCAACTTCTCCTATTTCTTTTCCATCATATGTATTTGCAACAAAATTACTTTCTACTTTGTCTCCTAACCTCCCCCTTTTCTTCACACCAGTTCTTCAAAATTCCCTACAATTGCCTCTAATTTATACTATCTCCATCTATTCCCCTCAACTATTTACCTAAAAGTCATCCATTACTCTTCCTCTCAGATGATTTTTACCCTCCCTCCTCTGCCCTCTTTTACATTTCCTCCACCCCTTCCCTTCTCTACTCTTCTGATAACCTCCCTGCATTCACAACTTTTCTAGTTATGCAACCAACAGTGAAATCATGAATCCATGCTATAGTCATTTATTGACTCAGCTCTGTACAGTAATTTAAGGATATTTTCCTATATGATGTTTAAAGTTTATCCTTTTATAATCTGTAAATATATATTCATTTATGTCTATATATATATATATATATATATATATATATATATATATATATATATATATGTACCAATAACATCCAACACCACTGTGAGATAGAATGGAAAAGTTTAATAAAAATGTTCAAAACAGAAGTAAGCACTTTTGCAATGCAAAGTTGCTTCATCAGACCATTAAAACCAACAGCAAAATTTTCATTATATAATTAAAACAATCAAAAATAACAATAACTGTGCATAACTCATAACATTAGCTAGTATGAGTAACCTATCATAAAACTGTATATAATTTACCCTATCAGAGCAGATACAAAAGCAATCAACCTATCAAAACTCCATATAGACTCTATTGTTATTGATTACACAACAAACCAGTAGAAGCGACCCTACTTATAACACAACAGTCACTAAAAATGCAGTAAATAATTTACTTCAGTTGGCTGAGATAACTATGTGTGCTGAAACAATCAATCAACAAGGAAATAAATTTGCTTGTCATATAGAATTCACACGGATTCTTTAAAAACAGAAATAAAATTCAGGCATGTATCAGTCTATTCATAAATGATTTGCTTTCTTGATAATGAAAACAGCATAAACTTCTAAAAATATCATATAACTACTATTTCTTATTAATATTGTTCCTATAATGCCTCGGCATCTAATGAAACCTAAGTAAAGCTGAAATCAGCCTATCAAAAATCTCTGCTAGGATTGGCCTATATCCATTGCAATACACTCCTATTAGTTATAATCCCCAACAATGTATCTTAGCCATATATTAAGGACTTTGCCAATCAAAATCTAAATAATAGCAATCGGCCTTATAGCCACCGAACAATCATATACCTTTACTGAGTCTTCAAAAATAAAAAACACTACTTTAAAATATATTTAACTAACTCATCTTTGAAAGAGCAATGTGCCATCCAATGTGTATACATGACAGCCAAACAGAATCAAAAATGACTAAAAGTGGCCAATCAAAAGCCACTACAATGATTGGTCAGAAAACCCTACATCCCTTTACTATTGGTTGATTAAACACTACATGTCAAACATTAACTTCTTCCACTAAAAACTGCAACTCATGTAGGCAACACAATGTAGGACCTCACATCAGTCCATGCAACTTAATGCTGTTTTAAACAGCAAAATATTGAGAACCGCTGAATAATAAAAGTGTTATTCAATAATCAAGCCGCAACTAGCGGCTTATGTCTAACCCTTTAAGTTAGAAAGATCTGCTCCCTGTCAGATCTTAGAAATTAAAATTCCAGCCAACCAGAGGCTACTTCAATGATTGGACTACGGAAGCTATCTTAAATTACCATTGGTCCGAGCACTATCCAGTGAGGTGCAACACGGGCGATGCAGTGGTGCAGCAGTTAATGTGGTTGGCTCACAGCAAGAGGTTCTTCGGTTAAATTCTCAGCTGGGGTGTCTTTTGTGTGGAGTTTGCATGTTCTCCCTGCATTCGCTTGGGTTTCTTCTGAGTACTCCAGTTTCCTCTCACATTCTAAAGACCTGCATCTGGAGCGTTTCTCCCCAAGCCTCCACTGAAAATAGGCTCTGTCCTAGTCGGACTTTCCCAGTCAACAAATGTTAAATAAATAAAATAAAATAAAAATGTTATATAATGAACCTGTCATATCACTATACCACATCAACATAATGGGTACAAATGACTATTCAACTAAGGAAAACACATATTTAAGACATAGATAGCAGCAAACTAACCTCTACCAATGACAATAAATATATACTTAAAACCCAACTCATCCAAACCAAAATCACCCATAACTCTCACTTCTCTGTAGAAGAAACCGCAACTAGCGACTTGCATCTAACAATTCAAATTAGCAAAATCTACACCCTATCAGATTATAAAGAATGTAATTCTAGCCAATCACAGATGACTGCACCAATTAGACAATGGAAAGCTAGAATAAATTGCCATTGGTTCAAACACTATCCAGTGAAGTACAACATATCACACAATAAGCCTATCATATAATTCCAGAACTATTCAAGTAATGAAGGTGCATCATAGAAATCTAAATAGCAAAAGTTAACCTTTGTCAACAACAATAAATATATCTTTAAGATCTAATGCAACGCAAAACCAAAAGAAGACCAAAGATCATCATTTCTATATAAAAGAGCATCAAGCCAAAACCTTCCCTCAAATGACAAACTCACGTATACACAACTATTTACTAGAACAGCTGTTCCCAAGGATTTTATATTAAATATAGTCAATACTTCATCCCTCGAAGTCACAACTATCTCAAAAGGCTATTAACTGTTAATGAATATTACAGGTGTCAAACATAAACAAAATGAAAAAGAAACTTAATTATGACCCCACCACAAATATATCAACTAATGTTCACTGCCACGATTAAACATAACCTCAAAACACAACCAACTGTGTTACATTGATACAAGACACACCCCGGGGTTCATGAAGCTCAGCGCAAGGATGGCGTTAGGCTTACGCCGACCGTGCAGCATAGAGGTGGTGCAGTAGCACCATATGCATATTAATGAAGGCTTGCTGCCGCCACATCCACATGCATAGGAAATGTGCATGAGAGCAGGGGGCATGTCCAAGCACTGCACACAGGCGTGGACATGTCTGCTGCTTATGTGCAACCTAAAATGCTGAATAGTACAGCCTGCCTCTAATAGTAATCACACCTGTCAGTGTCCGTGGATACTGAAACGTATGCAAAGCATGCAAGACAGTTTTGCGAACACAAAAATAAGAAGCAAACACAAATGCACGTAGTTGAATATTGAGTCCCCATCCCTCAAACAAATGACATTTAAAACCCCGTGCCCGTATTCCATTGTAGTATCGATAGTTATACCAAGTGAAAGTGAAATGCATCGTGTTAGCGTGCCGCCAATAGCTAAGGCTAGCCCAATGGTCAGGGTTACCACCTGTCTCACATTGTGAGGGACAGTCCCCCTCTGGGCAGTTGTGTCCATACCAAAAGCATTATAAATGTAAAATGTCCTGCGATCGTAGGACATAATTATGTCCCAAATCTTATGTAATAGTCACATACAATACTTATTTCCATATGTAAAATACCTACATGTTACAAGAAACAAAATAAGCAAGTAAACAAAAGAGAAGAAGCAGCTAAACTGCTACAACAATAAGCTTACATTTAGGCATAAAACAAAAGTACTATTCGTTGTACTGACCATGGGTATGTGTTGGCCTGTAAAATCTGATGTGTGTCCGGAATATATTCCATCCTGGCCATATGAAAAGGTGGCAACCCTACCAATGGTCAGAGCATTCACCCAAAATCTGCCCATTTGCGGTCCAAGGCATCCTTGTCAGGATGGGACAAAGATGAGCGGGTATTACCTGGGTCTACTTAACATGTCATGAAAGATAAGTATTTGTGTGTACCTATGTGCATGATGTACAGCATGTGGAAGGTGAGACATACTAGGGTGGTCCTCACAACCATACAGGTACCAAAGATATGTAGTGCATGTAATGTGTTCCTTTGACCATGCCATGGGCCATCAACCAGAGAAAGGATGGATGGAGTGTGTGGAACATGGGGGTGGGGGGGACGGGTAATGTAATAATTCGCCAAGGGGAGACTGTGTTGGATGCACAATAGGTGAACTGGAGGTGTACGAGGGAGCAGTGGGTGAATCAGAAAGAAACACAAAGAACAAACATACACATCCACAATACAACCTAACAGGCCATACTGTAGAACATAATCACACAAACATATGAATATTAAAATGTGCAATACACATGTACAGAAATGTCACTTCCACATACCCACATAATGGTCTGGCCTGAACTGAGCCATCCAACCACAACACACCTGGATGCATAATTGAATACCCATCATCCGCTCTAGAGCACACAACCCCCCCCCCCACATTCCTGAACATCCACCAAATCCAGCCATACTTGGGCTGCTAGCTTGGCACAGCCATATCTGCACATAGTGACCACTACTCATATCTAGTAGGCAGTCTCTCCCTAGGCAGTCTCATGATTGCAAACTATGTATCCCTTGCATGTATAACCCTATCACATTTTTGTAAATCCCAAAATATCGAAGGTTATTGGAGGATATTGGTCTGTTCAATTTTTGGACATCCCTCATGGATAAGTATTCTGTGTAAACATCAGACTTGGTGTCACGACACGATGTCCAGTCCTGTAGACATCTAGGCACAAGTTGTATGTGCAGTAGTGGTTCACAAGACTGCTCAGCCTCCAGCCGGTCATGCAGAACCTACTACCCAGGATTAAACACCTGACCGTGATGCACGGCTCCCCACATGCATTATCGAAAATATATACTTTACACATTTGCATAGTGGCAGTTGGATATAGGGTGATTAAGGCACTGACGTAAGCAGGGTACCTCCTGTCCCACTTTGTGAGGGACAGTCCCTGTTTGGGCAGGTGTGTCCTGACCAAAAATAATACAATGGCAAATGTCCTGTGATTGTAGGAAATCATTATGTACCATATTTCATGTAACAGTTGCATAAAACAGTTATTTCTGTATGTAAAATACGTAAATTTTACAAGAAACAGAATAAGCAACTAAATTGCTACAAGAATAAGCTCTCATCTAGGAAAATAAGTAAAGTTCTAAACCCTGTACTGACCGTGGGTATGTGTTGGCCTGTAAAATCTGATGCGTATCTCAAAAATGCCCCACTTTGTCCGTTAGAAAAGGTGGCAACCCTAGACGTAAGCAGGTATGCAAGCAGGTAGGTGGTGGTGATTAAACGGTATGTGGAATGTAAAAACATATGTAGGTGTATATACATGTGTATGTACAGACCGATATATATGGAGAGAGATATAAAAATACACACACACACATATATATATATATATATATATATATATATATATATATATATATATATATATATATATATACATATATATATATATATATATATATAATATATGTAGTTATGAAGAATGAACATGGTCACAATATAGCAGTCACAATGAATGTGAAGGGAAACAGCAGTGGAACCAGCCGTAATATTTAGTGCTGTTATATATCAGGAGAACCATCAGTGAGCACACCTCTGCATCCCCAACCACAGGGAGAATGCTAAAAGTTGAAAAAACGAACAATCTCCCCTTGCTAAGTCTGACTTTCATCTAGGTACACAGTCCTGGTCCACAGATGGACAAGCCTAAACCCGGAAGACCATATGAACACCCTGACAATTGAATACACATATGTGCCAGGTCTGTAGGCTGTAGAGGTCTGAATATCCTCGGAGTGAGTCAACATGCGGCACGAGTCCAGAGCAGTAGGGAATAGGCAATGGCGCATGTGTAGTAGTGCGTTTTTCCCAACAGGTAAATGGATGCCTGGTGTGTAAGTGAAGTGAGGAGGCGTGTGTTTGGCTAATTATGCACCATGGGTATGCATATAAATGAGGCAGAACACCAATAGTGTAGTGATTAGAGCATCCGCCTAATGAAAAGGCATTCACGGTTCAAGGTCGACAATAGCACATATAATTTTCCTTGTGAAATTAATGTTGCTCTGCTCTAAAGCCAACATTTAAACATGCAAAGGTGAACGTGTGTATTGCATGGGACTATTAACCAGTTCCTTTTAATCAAAGTGGTATTGTCATAATATATAAGGCACAAATAAGCATAAATAAGCGACAGTAAACATATGTAATGCACAGTAAGCATAGGCGAGTGCGCCTGTGCGAGTGTAAGCGGCTCCCAGCATAGGAAATGTATGTTTGTATGTACATGTAACATATATATATATATATATATATATATATATATATATATATATATATATATATATATACACACACACACACACACATATATATATATATATATATATATATATATATATATATATATATATATATATATATATATATATGTACACACACACACACACACACACACACACACACATATGTGTGTATAGATATATATCTACATACAGTAAAGCATACACAAGGGATGTGAAGGGAATCAAGAACAATGTTGGCATTGTAAAGTGCTTTCAGTGTATGTCATAAAAAGCTGCCCAGGAGTGAGCAGAGCACCGCTACTTACACCACAGGCAGGGTATTACCACTGGGAGTAATATCATTGAAATGCTAGGTCTACTTTACAAACAGGCAAAATGTAGTCCCATGCTGGGACCTCCAAAAATTGGAAAATGCAAATGGATGTATTCCATAACACCAGGAAAGGCACGTATGTGCAAATATACATGGCGGGAGACTCTGTGAAAACACACGGCAGGACAGAATGTGTGTAAGGCCCAAAAAGCTCTGGAGAGGGAAATGTGTAAAGGTGTGTCATGTCTGTGATAACAAGAGGATAATGGATGTTACACCTGTAAATTTAACATGAGTGGGGTGGAGGAACTATGGTTATGCAATTATGGATCCAGGCGAGCCGGTTCTAATGGACCACCCTGTGGAGGTCAGCTCGGTCATGATAGGTATATATGCATACTCACATGCAGACAACAATATATGTTGACGTACAAATTCTGTAACACATGCATTCCATTTGTTGACATAAATAATAGGAATGTGCCCATACAAACATCGACAGTACATGGAATAATAGGCTGTGCAGAAGAGGGACGAGTCGAATCACACTATCACATTCCAATTACCATCGGTAATCCCTACATGAGCATATAGCGACATCTGTCCACTGTATAACGTGCTACATACCAATTACAAGATTACTGGAGTGTGTCGGCATTATAATGAATAAGGCACTAGTATGCTGGTGAAGCTTATAAACACCATTACGCATGTGTAAGTGCATATGAGCGGGGAATGTAATATATATAATCATATATATAACTATATATATATATATATATATATATATATATATATTTTTATATATATATATATATATATATATATATATATATACATACACATATATTATATATATATATATATATATATATATATATATATATATAAAACAGCAAGATATGAATATACATGTATGAATACATATGCAGATATGTCTGTATATAGTAATGTAAATAGATATATATATATATGTTACAATAAATATATACATGTATATACCTAGGTTATGTTACAGCAGTTATGGGTAACATGTTTAGACCGGGCGTATGTTGGTGGGAGGTTCACTCAACAAACGTCTACGTATCACCGACCCCAGCTAGGCTGGTGAGACATACAGACACGCAATAAAGGCAAATACAACACTGGTTCCCAGACCACTGGCAGGAAACTACCAGTGGGAGAGATCTACAAGGTCTACACTTTAAACATGGACAGCGACGTCCCTTGTGGGACACCAACAATTTTTTACCTTTCAGCCAATGGGAGAACACCATTATGACCAGGATGTAGCTGTACATGGAACAGTAGGCTGTGCAAGCCTAATGACACAAGGGTTGACACAATGTACAACATGTGTCCCAACACGGGGAGAGTGGGCAGTGTGTAGGGGTGTGTTCATATCCCACCTGCGTCCACCTGCGCCCACAGTAAAGATGAGTGCTGTAGAGTAGTGGCAGGTGGGGGAACTATTGGTGTGCGATTATGGGGTTAGGCGTGCATGTGTTGGCTGGCAGACATGTATTAGGACTGCCCCATGGGTGTAAGTATTATTCCGATGTGGGTATAGCAGATGCTCATACCTCCCAAACTATAAGAGCACATCTACTGGACAGTCCGTAAACCATTGGGGGAATACATAGGGACCATATCATTGAACTGTCCCCGATTACCAAGGACGTCCATGATTGCGAATCAGAATCTTAACACAGTCTCAACTAAACCATCCTAGAACTAGTGATATTAGGAGGAAAGGTGCCGGAATACACGTAATGAATAATGACAACATGTAAGAGTCATAAACTGCATGCACATCAGAAAATGTGTATGAATACATATGTGCTCTGTGTCTGTCAGTGTGTCAGGTTAATAGCACCAACCTTCAAAATATGTCCCTGAGGTCGTTATGCAGTGTCCCTGATTCAGTATTTATTCTTCCCCATTTGTATGAGAGGTCTGATAGTGAGAGAAAGCGCATGTTCTGCCGACTACCTTAGAAGACTGATAAAATAAAAGGTATGGGGGTTACCACCTCTCCACCTTTGCGAGGTACACTCCCCTGTGGGCAGTTGTGTCCTGCATAATAACTGTAATTAAGGCAAATGTTCTGTGATTTAGAGCAAAGACTACCTATATTGTCTGTAGTAGTAGCATAAAACAATTATGTTCCTCTGAAACACCTAAATGTTATAGGTAACAGTATAAGCAATTATAATGCTATAAGAGTATCCTTTTATTTAGGGAAAACAGTGAAGTACACCCCTTTCTACTGGCTGTGGGTGTGTTGCCCTGCAAAGTCTGGTGTCTGTACATACAGTTCCTATAGGGTTGCCACCTTTCAAAATGGCCAGAGTGGGACATATTCTCTAGAAATGTCAGACATTCCAGGACTAAACATACCTACAGCCGTGCATAGTTCAGGATTACACTTATTTGCACAAATTAAAGCTTCATCTAGTTGCATTTGAATTGTTTATGCTACTTCACATAACATATAGAAGTGTCATATATAAAATAACTGTTGCATGCAATCATTAATGAAACGTAGAATATAATAATGTCCTGTAATCTGGACATGTGCTATGTTTTGATTATTTTCGCACTGTCCCTCGCAAAGTGGGACAGTTGGTTACCCTAAATTCCTACCTTGGCCAATTGAGAAGGTGGCAAACCTATAATAGGTATGCTGTAGCATGACCCGTCTGACGGATATGGCTACCACAACCCAACTACTCATTTGTAATGCAGGGTCTCGGTTCCCATGTATCAGCCAGATGGGAGCAGAGTGTATGTGGAACACAGAAATATGATTAATTCACTGGACAGGCCAATGATTTTGTACAGTTGAATGCCATGCCATCGCCTAATGGGCAGCCAATCCTGATACTGTAGTCATGTAGTCCTATGTGATAGGCATTACAAGGTGGGAGCAGATTGTAAGAGGAACACACAATTATGAATGATTCACCGGACAGGCCACTGATTCCATACATTTGAACGCCATGCGGTCACCTAATGGGCAGCCATTCGCAATACTGTAGTCAGGAGTGGCCTTAGGTCAACTGGTGCTCTAGGCAGAGGGCACAATGGCACTCCCCACCACACCACCCAGTGCCCCATCCTGGTCTACCTACACCAAATAAATACTGGTAAAGTGCACCCACTAAAGCGGTGCCCTGGGCAGATGCTGAGTTGGCCTATGCCTAAGGCCGGCTATGACTGTAGCTATGTAGTCCAATGTGATAGGCATCACAAGGTATGCCTAAAAGGAACACATGAATATGAATGAATCTCCGGACAGGTCGCTGTTTCCATACAGATGAAAGCCATCCCGTCGCCTAATAGGCAGCCATTTACGATACTGTATACATGTATTCCGATGTAATAGGCACCACAAGGTGGGAGCACATTGTATGAGATACACACACATATGATTGTGTCACTGGACAGGCCGCAGATTCCGTACACCTAATGGGTGGCCAATCCCGATACTGGAGTCATGTAGTACTATGTAATAGGCATCACAAGGTAATATTGTTGTCCTCGCTCACACCCAGGGGTGCGAGTGACAGATGCAAGCACCAATGCCGGTGCATTAGCAAGTGCGGGAATGAGCGGGTGTAAGTGTGTTCGGCTGCCAGTATGCGAGTATTGGATTAGTTAAGCAATGTAGAGGCTAATCAAGCATAAGAGGTTGTAACCAGAGGATATCATACAGAGCGGTCATTCAGCAGTATAGGAAAGTATCCCATCATGCAGAAGTACATGTGAGTGTTTATGTCCAGCATATAAGTACATACATATATAGAGATGTATCAGGGACATGCCATGTGGCAACAAAGCATTACAAACGAATGAAACGGGAAACACCAGTGACTCCTGTATTATTTAGTGATGTTGCTCTATGTGATCACAAGACTCCCTCAGACAGACAATAGCTGTGCATTGACCGTATACATCACTCTGTAATGTACTGTACATTAACACAACAGTACCTGTCCAGTCATTATGTTTGAACAGTACCCCTGCAATGTGCAACATCATCATCATGATAAAGGTAAATGGGGTAACCATAGAGGGACCGGTAGTGTTATGTTTAAAATGGGGTCATCCTCCTCACGTGTACCTGAACCATGTAGGAGTGATGCGCATACCAGGACCATGCACCTGAGGGACAGTGGTGAGGATAACAGTAGTATGTTATGATGCATATTACGAGGGTTTCATGTGTCCAGTGGGCACGTGTGTGTAATGGACAGCTATGTATAGGGCAGATGGTGTCCTAGGAGCTGAATGGCCTTATGTGTCCATAGGTGAGGGTCAGATGTTGGTGAAGGAGTGTAGGCATGGCCGTGGAGGATAGGTAGGAGCACAGAAATGACAGCATACAGGGTTGGTATATGACACATGTGGGGGGGATACACCCTGGATGGGGATGGGTCTTTCGCCTTCAAAAGCCCATGGGAACAGTGGGATGGAGGTCTCCAGCCATGGGCAACTTCCTCTGCACCTACACAGCTGCAAAGGAGGCAGTGCTGTCGGCTCTCCAGGACAGGCAGCATCACCCTGTAAATGTGACACTCCACCCTTGAACTGGTGTATCTGGCTTCATAACCCCTTAGGAAGCCACCTACAAAACATGTCCCGGACCGCATGACAGCAGATATGTACCTGTCTGGTCCCACTCCCAAGGGTGACATGCTCCATCCTCAGTGGTGGAGCCACCAGAAGGTGGTGCATAGCCAACAGAGGTTGATGTTAATGGCTGGGCCCCAGATGTGCTAGTGCTTGGTGCCATGGTCAGCTGAAGTGGGACAGGAGGATCTGCTGGGATGTAGCAACCCATTCGGCCTATGGTGTTGCATTTTAAACCTGCATATGGCTTAGTGATAGACAACAGCATACAGGATTACCTACGACAGTATGCATAGATATCACCAGCAACCCAACAGATTGTATACATTTGCTGAGGGAGCACAACACATGCATATATACCGCATGGCAGCTGTACAATGTGTAGTAGATGTGTGACCGCAGCTATGAACAGTTGCCCATCATTGGCTTGTCACTGGGAATCCCACACAGTGTCATTCATACCACTGTCTCATGTGACACATGTCCAGTCGGTGATGCGATGGCAGTAACACATCACTATCATCATGTACTGTCTGCAATCCCCACACCATGCTTCTGCTGTGCACATAAGTGTGTTCAGTGTGTAACACAGGAGACAAATGGTTGTACACACTGACCTCTTCACAGATGGCCTTACAGAAAGGGTTCCCTAATGAACAGAGTACTGTCATGTCTGTATTTTAACATGCTGAATAGCCATTACCACACACATGTTAAACAGGCAGTAGTCTCAATGCAGAATAGCTACACTTGCATGCTGTAGTTGTGTGGCACATCACCCTCCTGTCATTAGGCTATTTCCCACTGTTGAAAATGATTGAGGTACATCCAGATATCATCTGCGATGCCATGTCAGAACACCACATCCAGGTACCACTCACAGTGACTGTCATGGCCAGATAATAACATCTTTCCCTAGATAGTGTACTGTCTTAATCATGCGGATGGCTATGGGAACATCATCACAGCTGTACTACATGCAATCAGCGAGAGGAGGACTGCAATAGGTGCAGAGGCCATCACCTGACCATTTCCATCTGTTACAATACACATGCTGCTGCTGTGCAGGTGTACACCTTCACATTCACCAGAGACTGTGTGTGCGGGACAGGCAATGTACACCAGGGAACGGCTAGGAGACTTCACCATAATCTGCCACACGCTGAGTAGTACAGGGTCAACCCCCTGACTACTCATTACTATTACATGTGCATGACGTTACTACATGTGCCACAGAGGCGCCATGTTGCAGTGCTGTAAGAACATGTGTAGGTGAGTGTGTACCATCTGCAACAGATATAGTAGACATACATTAGGTATGGTACACGTCAGTCCATGTGAACGGATGCCATTGTCCCCACAACCACACTTGAATGGACACACATTGACACCTTTGCCAGGGTGGCAAATACACAATGTAACTACTTAGTTTGCCACACCGCAGTAATGCACAGGACCACATGCACCACAGGGGATATCTGGAGGTTCAATGGGCTAGGCCACGTGAAAGTGCTTGACAACTGTTGGTATGCCAATGGGGTTTATACTGGGAGTGACTGTGGTTGGGAGCATCACAACCCACATGCAGACACAGGGTGCCAGTACTGTCATGCAGGTATGCATTGCTCCATGGGTGTGTAGTGTTTGGCTATGCAAGACGGCTGTACAAGGCTAGGTGAGGGGTAATCCTTGCCATTGTGTCACCCAACAATGGTGTGCAGTGCAAGGGTGTAGTGCCTGCAATGTTCCACACAGATGGGTACTGCAATATCTGGCTTGAAATCCTGGTTACCAATGTTTAGGGCCATAGCTTTGCAATGCATGCCACGTCTGTGTTTGATAGTCCTTCACATGGACATTGCCTGGGATGTGCATGTCCCACAATACTGTACAGTGACATGTACAGGTGTACCTGGTGTGGCAGACACATGTAGTGTACACAGCCTGTTATACCCCGATATGCCAATACTGGCCTGGTGTGACGAAACCTGCGTACAGTGAGCAGGTCGGCCCTGTACCTGCATGTATAGAATGGACAGGTATTCCATGGTGTCAGCGGCATGGGTCCATACAATGCACATGTGTACAGCATTGTCTGGCCTTAGTGGATCACATATGATGGCACCACATATGTTGCAGCCATTCAGTGTGGAACATAGTGAAGGCACAATGTCCACATATATGTGCCAGTTGTACCGCAGTACAGGGTGCCATGTCCTCTGCAGTCACACCATGCCTACTATCTGTCCTCAATGTGCATGTTACTAGCAACATAGTGGGATATCCTAGGCAAGGTTGTATGTGCATGGCACATGGGTGCAGGACATATACCGGGTACTAGTAGGGCTGTATACTTAGTTCACCAGCCCTTTTGCCAGATGTATGGGTATGGCGTGCCAACTCAGTGCCATGGCTGACTGACAGCTGTACTCCTCGTGAGGTGGCGAATGTGTCATAAGATGGATACTATATAGGAAAACTACCAAACCCACTCCCAAAGATGTTCAATGGTAAGACAATCATGGCCACCTCTACACAGGCTCTGACAGACAAAGACACACTTGTCATGTCCTGTATACAAACTCCTACCATATCACACTGCAGCAACATGCATTTAGGGACCGCCCAACAGCAAATACTACAAAGCACTATACTTGTCTCATGCAGGCAGACACACACACACACACACACTTGCCTTGTCTGGAATTAGAACACTGACCTAACTATTTTACTACACTACAGCAATACACATTTACAGAACACGCTACCGAGATTTCTGGGACACTGCACTCCCAGAGAAGTATTTGTGGATGGGTGACATCATCGGCCTTGCTAGCGGTGGGCATAAGAAATGTATGGAGTGTGAGCAGTGTAAAGGTATTACTCAATCCTCAGGCAAAGGGGGAGACACATAGCAAGTATGGGACTAGAACACCGACCTAACTACTTTATTACACTAAAGCATTATGCAGTTACAGAATGCACTACCAAGATTATTGGGACACAGCACTCCCAGAAGTGTATTTGTAGATGGGTGACATCATCGGCCTTGCTAACGGTGGGCATAAGAAATGTATGGAGTGTGAGCAGTGTAAAGGTATTACTCAATCCTCAGGCAAAGGGGGAGACACATAGCAAGTGTGGGACTAGAACACCGACCTAACTACTTTATTACACTACAGCATTATGTAGTTACAGAACAGGCTACCAAGATTACTAAGACACAGCACTCCCAGAGGTGTATTTGTGGATGGGTGACATCATCGGCCTTGCTAATGGTGGGTATAAGAAATGTATGGAGTGTGAGCAGTATAAAGGTATTATTTAGTCCTTAGGCAAATGGGGAGAGCTACGCACATACAAACATGCCAAGTGTGGCACTAGAACACTGACCTAACTACTTTATTACACTACAGTATTACGCAGTTACAGAACGCACTACCAAGATTACTGGGACACAGCACTCCCAGAGGTGTATTTGTAGATGGGTGACATCATCGGCCTTGCTAAGGGTGGGTAAACGAAATGTATGGAGTGTGAGCAGTATAAAGGTATTATTCAGTCCTCAAGAAAACAGGGAGACACACACACATGCCAAGTGTGGGACTAGAACACCGACCAAACTAATTTATTATACTACAGCATTACTCAGTTACAGAACATGCTACCATTATTACTGGGACAGAGCATTCCCAGAGATGTATTTGTAGATGGGTGACATCATCGGCTTTGCTAACGGTGGGTATAAGAAATGTATGGAGTGTGAGCAGTATAAAGGTATTACTTAGCCCTCAGGTAAATGGGGAGAGAGGCACACACACACACACACACACACATGCCAAGTGGGGGACTAGAACACCAACCTCATTACTTTATTACACTACAGCATTACACAGTTACAGAACACACTAACAAGATTACTGAGACACAGCACTCCCAGAGGTGTATTTGTAGATGGGTGACATCATCGGCCTTGCTAACGGTGGGTATAAGAAATGTATGGAGTGTGAGCAGTGTAAAGGTATTACTCAGTCCTCAGGCAAACAGAGAGACACACACACACACACACACACACCCAAAGTGTGGGACTAGAACACCAACATAACTACTTTATTACACTATAGCATTACGCAGTTACAGAATGCGCTACCGAGATTACTGGGACACAGCACTCCCAGAGGTGTATTTGTAGATGGGTGACATCATCGGCCTTGCTAATGGTGGGTATAAGAAATGTATGGAGAGTGAGCAGTATAAAGGTATTACTCAGCCCTCAGGGACACACACACACACACCAGGTGTGGGACTAGAACACCAACCTAACTACTTAATTACACTACAGCATTACGCAGTTACAGAACGCACTACTGAGATTACTGGGCCACAGCACTCCCAGAGGTATATTTATAGACGGGTGACATCATCGGCCTTGCTAATGGTGGGTATAAGAAATGGAGTGTGAGCAGTATAAAGGTATTATTCAGTCCTCAGGCAAACAGGGAGACACACACACATGCCAAATGTGGGACAAGAACACTGACCTAACTACTTTATTACACTACAGCATTACGCAGTTACAGAATGCGTTACCGAGATTACTGGGCAGAGCACTCCCAGAGGTGTATTTGTAGATGGGTGATATCATTGGCCTTGCTAACGGTGTGTATAAGAAATGTATGGAGTGTGAGCAGTATAAAGGTATAACTCAGTCTTCAGGCAGGCACACACGCCAAGTGTGGGACTAGAACACCGACCTAACTACTTTATTACACTACAGCATTAAGCAGTTACAGAACGCGCTACTGAAATTACTGGAACACAGCACTCCCAGAGGTGTATTTGTAGATGGGTGACATCATCGGCCTTGCTAACAGTGGGTATAAGAAATGTATGGAGTGTGAGCAGTATAAAGGTATAACTCAGTCTTCAGGCAGGCACACACGCCAAGTGTGGGACTAGAACACCGACCTAACTACTTTATTACACTACAGCATTAAGCAGTTACAGAACGCGCTACTGAGATTACTGGAACACAGCACTCCCAGAGGTGTATTTGTAGATGGGTGACATCATCGGCCTTGCTAACAGTGGGTATAAGAAATGTATGGAGTGTGAGCAGTGTAAAGGTATTATTCAGTCCTCAGGCAAACAGAGAGAGACATACACACACACACACCCAAAGTGTAGGACTAGAACACCAACATAACTACTTTATTACACTATAGCATTACGCAGTTACAGAATGCGCTACCGAGATTACTGGGACACAGCACTCCCAGAGGTGTATTTGTAGATGGGTGACATCATCGGCCTTGCTAACAGTGGGTATAAGAAATGTATGGAGTGTGAGCAGTATAAAGGTATTACTCAGCCCTCAGGGACACACACACACACACCAGGTGTGGGACTAGAACACCAACCTAACTACTTAATTACACTACAGCATTATGCAGTTACAGAATGCCCTACTGAGATTACTGGGCCACAGCACTCCCAGAGGTGTATTTATGGATGGGTGACATCATCGGCCTTGCTAATAGTGGGTTTAAGAAATGGAGTGTGAGCAGTATAAAGGTATTATTCAGTCCTCAGGCAAACAGGGAGACACACACACATGCCAAATGTTGGACAAGAACACTGACCTAACTACTTTATTACACTACAGCATTACGCAGTTACAGAATGCGTTACCGAGATTACTGGGCAGAGCACTCCCAGAGGTGTATTTGTAGATGGGTGATATCATTGGCCTTGCTAACGGTGTGTATAAGAAATGTATGGAGTGTGAGCAGTATAAAGGTATAACTCAGTCTTCAGGCAGGCACACACGCCAAGTGTGGGACTAGAACACCGACCTAGCTACTTTATTACACTACAGCATTACGCAGTTACAGAATGCGTTACCGAGATTACTGGGCAGAGCACTCCCAGAGGTGTATTTGTAGATGGGTGACATCATCGGCCTTGCTAACAGTGGGTATAAGAAATATATGGAGCGTGAGCAGTATAAAGGTATTACTCATTCCTCAGGCAAACGAGGAGACACACACAGCAAGTGTGGGAGTAGAACACCAACCTAACTACTTTATTACACTGCAGCATTACACAGTTACAGAACACACTACTGAGTTTACTGGGCTCCAGCCCTCCCAGAGGTGTATTTGTAGATGGGTGACATCATCGGCCTTGCTAACAGTGGGTATAAGAAATGTATGGAGTGTGGCCAGTCTAAAAGCAATTCAGAGTCAGACATACACACACACACACGCCAGTGTCGGGTACGGAACATCTGCCTATTTACAGATTACTATTACAATACTACATATATGCGAATCATGCCACACAGTCTACACATGTCAAGGCTGTCATTATGACCATCTGGGAATGCAGACATCAGCAGTGATGTTGGCAGTTAAGATGTACATACCTTTGAACCTGTGTGTTTAAAATATGAATCCATCCTGACCTGGAGTATGCCCATCTGTGTAATGGACGACTACTACCACTATCCAGCATTACAATGGCCATGCCCATACACAGAGGCACATAACCAACACAAGGTGTCACTGGGAATGCTCACACACTTAGCAGCACAGGGCTGTTCGGAATGCACTGTGTTCATGTACACATGGATTGACTGGGCATGCTCATACACTTAGTAGCATGGGGGCATGCTCACACACTTAGTAACACAGGGCTGGTTGGACTGCACTACTATGTGTCCATCTGCACAAGGATATACTGGGCATGGTCATATTCCTAGTAGCACGGGGCTGACTGGGATGTACTCTGATGATAAACATGGAGGGCCACAGTGGCCATGCTATTACAGGTAGACATGAATAACACATTGTAATGGGCTCTGGTGTTGGTAGTTGTCATTGTTAGCGGGAACACTGCTCTACATATATTTAACAAATCAGCTGTCATTCTGGGATGACATGGCTGACAGTAGGCAGGCCTTTGTCACATATGACATACATCCATGATACAAGGGAGTGTGGATATTACCCGAGTCGCATCCGCCCACACAGTGCCATTCCAAGGCAAATGTCCTAAACACAGGTTAACTCCCATACACCTACAGGACAACTGCATTGTTTTCTTATGCTAACCAGTGCTAGATGTGTAGCGTCCATATTCACAGCTTGCCACTGTAGATTCAACAATGGGGAGTAGAGACATCTGTGCAATGAGGAACACCTGGCTAATGTCTCTGTAGTACACAATAGCACTACCACCATATACCTCAGAACCTAGCACTACCACCATATACCTCAGAACCAGACATGTGGGCCATAACACAGGTATGGACCGCTCCAGGTGATGTACCCACATACATAAAGGCCACTCACATGTACTGACCGGTCCCCCCCATGAAAGACATGTGCAGGACACAGTTTAGCATGCTGCATTCTAGGATGTAAACTGCAGACACCACCATGCCCTAGGACCACCACCACGCAACCATACATGTTGTATGACAGACAAGTATGCCACCATATGACCCTTGACTTGTGTACTGTACTAAGCTCTACATCAACTGTAGACAGTACACATGTACTGACACAGTTGCATCATGTGTTATGCAATGCAATGATACCACTATCTGTGACCAGGTCAGCTGTACACATACCAAGGGCCATCAGTACTGTCCACCATTAGCATATGTCTGTTGCTGTACACCAGTACACACCCTCATATATGGATATGACATACATGTGCATGCCCTGGGTATATACATGCCACACACTCAACATACCTGTAAATAGCATAGCTGTTGTAGTCCTTTGTGCAAACAGGTGGCTACAGCCATTACATGCATGCACATGGAATGTAGGTCCATGGCTGCTGAATGCTAACAGTACATAAGGTGTGATATCAGTGATAACAGAGGTAACATCCCCTCTGTACTGGTCACCCATCATATCATACAGCAGTCCATGTGTCATGTATGTTATTACACATATCCGCCAATTGCAATGCCTACAAACATGACCAAATGTCAGGATTGTAGGACTTGCACACCTGTACACATAGTGTTGTGCATTCAGATAACATGTGTGTGCAGTTGCTGATATAGGCAGGTAGCATGTATCCTAGTACATCATGCAGCTGCAATGCAGCTTCAACATTGCCAACTGTGTATGGTGATATGCTGAATGTACAGAAAGATATATCACAGGTATGGACAGATGTGTTGAAATAACTAAGTGGCGGGGTATCTTTGCAGGTGGACGTTTGCTGTAGACAGCTCACATGTGTGTCACAAGCACTCCTACAATACCCAGTGTAACTGGTAAGCAAGGGTTTTGTTAATTGAAGGACATAACA
The DNA here is from genome assembly GCF_019279795.1 of Protopterus annectens. Classification (NCBI taxonomy): domain Eukaryota; kingdom Metazoa; phylum Chordata; order Ceratodontiformes; family Protopteridae; genus Protopterus; species Protopterus annectens. The sequence goes on from NC_056745.1 coordinate 852,597,581, forward strand.
CACAACTTAGACAGTGTCAGGGTGATAGCGAAGGTAAATCACTTGATATCTGTTAATATCTGTTAATAGATATGACGTCCCTTGTGCATATATCAGCACTGTTGTCACAGGAAGCATCAGTACAGTTTGTAATGCGTGCAATACTGCTGTACGTCTGACATACATAACACGAGCTAGGCAGGTCTGAGATTCTCAGTACTGGCATATGTGGTTGCGTGTGTGTCCATATTTGTCACGTATTGTGGGGAATACATCTCAATTGTTACTCACTCTCCTGTACACTAGTGTACACATCTGTACAGACTACAATGTATAAAGCAGGGCATAGGCAGGGGCATGTATCTCACACATGTGAGGTATCTGTATGTGCATGCCATAGGTGTATTAATTACTGAATGCCACAGTGTGTGTATGTAGGGCTGACTGGTCCTTGGGGTGAGGATGTAAGTTACCATACTGAACTGATAGGACCCTTCCCACCATCCAGGTGATGCATTCACCTATCCATGTTGATGTCCCTGATCTTAGGCCGTACTGACTACCTGTGCATGTGTATTCTCTGTGGTGCATCATGTAGGTGCACAGTACTGTAATAATGATTTGCACATAGGCAGGGGTCCTCATCCCACCAGTAGCAACTGTGTGCAAGTGTGTGTTACTGTGTCAGTGAAGCTGTGAGTGTGTGTGTGTGTGTGTGTGTGTTACAGTGTCACTGAATACATGTGTGTCAATACCTGAGTGTGAGGGTGCAGTTGTGTGTTGACATCCTGTCATGGGAATGTGTATTACTGATTCCCATTGAGGCATCACACTTCCCACTGGCCTCTACCCTTGGAATCAGCTAGACCACTCTCTTACCTCACCACTCCATGTGACTGTACCTATGATGTCACCCTTTATGGATGTCACGTCTGTGGCCACAGTAGCTTAATACACAGCTATCATGCTTTTTGAATGATAGATGTGTTTGTAACATGGGACATTCTCACTGGTATGTGGCAGCTACGTGGTGCATGCTGGTATATTCATACATACCTGCGAGTAGTCCACATTGACATATGGGACACTTAACTGCAAACACTGACATCCACTGGCACGTGCAATTAGACCTGAAGAAGGACAGCAGAACAACATAACCAACATGCATTTACTGTTGTTACGCAAGACACATACAGTTAACAGTATTGTACACCTGTACTATATGGTATATCTGCTGACTGACAACAGTCCTCAACATTTGTAAACTACACATCATCCTAGTCTGTTCACCCTGTGCATCAGACCATATGAGCATGTCCCTGCACCGATAGTGTGGATGTCAGGGATGCGGCACAAGCATCATCATATGCACAGGGTGTTAATGTTTGCCAGAGGCCTAGGCTGCACCATTGGATGACATCATGTGTGTGGGTTTGGGCCTTTGATCTAATTGGGCATGTGTGGATGTTATGCATGTGTGTGTTGCGGTGCCCTACATATGTGTTACACTTATGTGTGTATGTCTGCACACAGTTCTCCCATGTGTCTGGCCTACACAGGAGTATTATTGACAGCTGCAGACTGTACAGGCGAGGGATTACAGTTCACGGTGTCTGGCCACAGACATGTGACCTGTGCCTGCCAGGGGTTGCACAGGCACTACCAGACAGAGGTGCAGATTGGGTACTATCTGATGTCACTAGTCCACTGGAATTGTGTCCCTGTTGGGACCATCCTGGGGCACGTGCACATGGCCTGCTGTGCTGTGGTGTGGACAGCACACCACCAAATGCACTGCTGCTGCTACCGCCACTATGGGAGTGGGCATGTGAGGTAGCTCGTACACATAGACCTGACACAGGTGATGTAGCAGGCCTATGTCCATGTGCCTGACACCTCATTCCTACCAGATGTTCTAACACAGACAGCTCATGCTCGCGGATTGTCATGCCATGGTCAAGGACTCCAACCATGTCACCCAACCATCTATCCAAAGCATCAGCAATCTGCTGTTGAGCATTTCCCATTGCCTGGATGCTGTTGTTTAAAGAATGGACAGTAGCCCTCTGTAGCCTCTGATCTTCTATGTTGCACCTTTCAGCACATGCCTGTGCTTCTATTACAGCCTGAAACATGTGTCTGGTTACACCAGCTGCTGTGCTCTGTCGTGCAGGAGCATGTTGGCCAGAGGTCCTCCTTCAAGCAGCACTGGCCACGTGCCTGTGTGGGGCACCATCAGTAGTTTGGCTGACACCATTGTGTGCAGGCACACCTTCCATAGCCCCCACACTTTCCAGTTCCAAGCTACCATGCGCCAACTGTCCTTCCTCTATGGCCACTGGTGGTGAGGTATGTGCAGGTATGGGATCTGTGTGCAGGGATGAGGTAGATATAGATGGAATGGCAACCAATGGCACAGTTTCAGCCCCTGACAACTCTGCCTGTGACTCAATCATACATTCATCATCACTGCTAGAGTCTGTGGGGACACTAACATCTGATGTACCGCAGCAGGGCAATGCACCTACATCACCTGTGAGGGCAGACAAGAACTGTACATTACAATCTATACAATACACACACACACACACACACACACACACACACACACACACACACACACACATTTGATATGACAGAAGGCATGCAACATGCATGTGATACGGCAGACGGCATGCAGCGCAGACAATAATAGTGGTAGTTATCATACATCCCTATGTTGCACACAGCATGCATGTGTGATAGCAGATGGCATGCAAATTACACAATCATAGTAGTGGTTATCATACATCCCTGTGTTACACCATGTGGACCAGCACAGGTTAACAGTACACCTGCCTGATGTGTGGCATATGACCTTGATAATCACATGTAGTATGACATGTGATCTGCTGACGTGTGCAATGACATGCATACATATTTAACACAATGGTGTCCTTTTGAATATACAGTGAGGCAATGGTGTATCAATTCAGTGTTGTCTGTCCACCCTACAGATATACTGCAAATTTAGCTGATGTGCATGGCCATTGCAGGGAATCATGAAGAGTCTCTAGTGCTATACAGTGCGAAATACAGACAGGGTTCATAGCCATGACCGTGTTCAGATACAATACATATATACTGTGTGTGTATACACACTAAACCATGATGTGGAAGTTGTGACATAGGTCACTGATGGGTATACGGATGACACTCCTGCACATCTGCAACCATATTGCTGCAGCCTGGCAACTATGGGCAGACATGGCGAACGCGTCGGTACACTATGTCCCACATGACATCTGTGTACCACACACACACACACACACACACACACACACACACACACACACACACACACACACACTCACACACACACACTCGAGGAGCTAGTATGACATTTATGTCCATCACCAGCATCGGGAATGTACTGTATCTGTGGCCTGATGTGGATACTGTACAGGTAACTGCTGTCACGTTGCAACACTCTCAAGATGTTCAACACATCCTATGTGATGGATTGATGTTACGCCTACACAAGATGGGCACAGGCCTGTAGAAAATCTAGCATTCCACATCTACATTATGACCATTATACAAAGGCCATGGCCGAACCATGTGTAGCCATTGTACGATAGGGTGTACACACAAGCACAACACTTCTACTGTGTGTGTTGCTCCATGTTTCTGGCCATCCTCCATGGCAATGTGTGTACATGTGTTGTCCAAATTATAGTGAATGGCATCTATTTCACATGTCTGTGTTGTCCCATATGACATATATGCCCCACTGACAACAGGATTATGCAAATAAAGAGTGGTATGTGGGAGATGTTTTCAGGTTAGGTAGGCAGTGTAGCAGCCATGCCAATAGATGTCATGGAGATGTCAAGATAGCACATCACATTGTGTGACATTCATAGCAGGGCTATGATATACACCAGTGAAACCTGTGTGCTGGTCATACTCCAGCCCACTGTGCAGTACTGTTTGTATTCACCACATGTGTAGATCAGATCTGTTGTACTTTCCTAAAGTGAACAGCACCTCTACCATTGTATGCACAGCTGTCAATACATCTGGCAATAAAGTTTGTGAGGATTCATGTCGGTGAGATGATTCACATAGTTTGCAAGTGTGGCACATGGATAGTCATTGTGATGCATTGCAAGTCCGACCTGTATATTGTGACAGGACCATACATTATGTGTACATGTTGCGAATGGCCACATGGCAGATAGATTTGTGCATTATGGTTCCTGATAAATAATAAGACTCTCACCTGCAATGGGCTGCTGTCGCCACGGAATGCCAGAGGTACCAAAATAGGAGTAACTCAGCAGTATGAGCATAATCCACCCCATGTATAAAGGCTACAGGGAGCAATGTGCATAACACATACACCAGTACATTAGACTATACTATGGTGCATGCACATGTGTGCATAGACAGATTAGCATACTATAGTATGTGGCATGTGTGTATACATGCCTTGCATATGATGTTACATTACATATTGTACAGTGACACATGGAGCTATATGGAATATAGATGTTATAGGTGCAGTACTGACTTACCAGACAACTCCAGGCTCAGTGGTTGAGAGACACCCACCTCCACAATATCGGCTAAGGCTTGTGGATGTGGTTCTGCAGGTGTCCCCAGGATGGCCAGTAGCTCCTCGGTACATGTGAGTGGGGGCTGGGTTGGTGGTCCACCACCTGTTGCACCTTGTTCCCTGGTGATTGCATTCACATGCTGTTTCGTCAGACTAATGAGGTCTGTACAGTGTCTGCACACCTGCTGGTATGTGCGGTTGTGACCACCCACATCATTAACCCTTCTGCGAAGTTCCATCCACAGGACATCCCGCTGCTGTGCATCCTGTGGCACATGGCTAAACAGGATGTCATGATTATCGAGTAGGTATGGGATGATGGCCTCATCCTCCAAGCATGTAAAAGGGGGAAGCCTTGTACGCAGTATACCTGGAAGACATAATGATGGAGACAGGTCACAGTACCTCAGTGACATACAGAGCTACAGCTGAACATAAATGTGTATCTTATTACTTCAGTTTAAATAGTTGTATTTGCAAACCTAAATGACACTGACGTGTTTGTGTCACACACATGTGACACTCAATGTTGAGTGGATATTATCACCATATATGTGTGTGTGTGTGTGTGTGTGTGTGTATGCGTGTGTGTGTGTGTGTGTGTGTGTGTGTGTGTGTGTGTGTGTGTGTGTGTTTGTGTGTGTGTGACCTGATTACATTGCTCATACTCCATGTGGTTGCTGTCTTCATGTGGGCTTGTCTGTTTGCCTGTACTGGTGGTCCTACCTATCAGCACATGGCTGGATGTATCCACATTAATGCAGTCGACCTTGATGCAGTGTTTATGTCACATATAAAGACTTACACTGCCTTAAGAGACATGACCTGTGACCCTGTAGACATGCTCATATAAGATTTTACATGTATGTGTTCTGCCATATACATCTACATGGCACTGTACAGTGATTCAACATCCTGCCATGTATCACCTGTGTTGCACATGTGATACACATGGGACACTGGCTAGCCAGATGGTATTTGCAGGGATGGATGTCAACTATGGCATGTACAGTCAAAGTCAACTAGTGGGCTATATGCTATGGGCCATGTATGCATCTAGGATGAAAGGTTACTTGGCAGTAGCTGACAGGCAGGTCTGTGGGGCCAGGTGGAGCAGTGCCACATTACTGATCCACAGGGTTAATGATACATATACCATGCATTACCATGCAGTCATCACACCACCACGTCTGAGAGGGAAGCAATGTGCAGCTTTGATGGACAGGAATGCATAGTATGGCAGGACTATGTCAAGTGTATGGAACTAGGATCTGTCCAGCATGTGGTAGGTGGATGTCCATGAAGTATGTGTTCGAGATCAGGATGAGTACGTGTAGCATGTCCGACATCACTGGGTTGGACATGGATTTTTTCAGGGTATGCATCATGCTACAGAGTGGAGATGGGGAATGGGAAGGCTGGTGTAGTCCATCTGCACATGGCCAATACCCCTTAAAGGAAATATGTGATGTGATATGGGTCACTTGAGTGGTCTAGACAATGATCTCTATATTCATGAAATGCACCCTATTATTATTAGGGTTGCCACATATGACTCCTTGACAGGTGTGGTGATGTAGCTATCACAGGAAAGACAACTGCCCAGCTGCATCCCTCACACACAAGTGTCCATTATGATGACCGCTGCCTAGGTAGTAGTTCATGGGTACAGGGTTATTAGCAATGAGGTGACAATGTGAGTCAGCTATTACTCCTAGGTGATAGTCATTCACATACTTCAATAGGCAGATGCCTTCTGTTTGTCTGTGAGGTATGGACTACAATGAGGGGGAATAGAATTCATTAACCCTGACATACTGTAGCTGCCACTGGTGTGATGATCACGTATTATTCAGACACCCTCTGTAGTGTTGTTTCTGCCAGCAGTCCTGTTGCTAAACACTCCTTTGACATAGGAATGTACATCTAGTATACCGAGTGTAGGTGGTACACAGTATGGGTGATGATGTCCTATGACCTGGCAAGGTTATGATATGCAGTGTGACATCAACCATACTGTCATCTACATCTGTACTGCTGACATCACTTAAGTGATCAAGGTTCATGGTATTCCAGACCAGTCTCAGCAGGGTAGTAGTGCAGTACTTCCCATCATCAGTGGTGTTTCCCCCTTTGTTGGGTTGTGATACCTGTTGTTGTGCACCATTCAGTTTGCACACAACCTGACATGGAGCTATGTTTTACATGATATGTACGTGGAGAGCATCTTGTTTTGCCATATGTGTATGATACAACCTGTGATCTGGGCAGATCCCATGCAGACTGAGTGCAGCTTGTACCTATATAGTTGTGGATACAGGGGCCCTGTGGTGTACATGGATATATGCTTGTGTACCTGTTGGGGGAAGGGGTCCATGATATTATCCAATACCCTATCTGGATTGCTTATTTATGCTAAGCACTTGTTCAGGACTTGTAAACTGTATGTAAGCTAATGATTACGATAGCACTCAATCTTCCACATCACCTACAGGTAAGGGTGAGCAGGTTTTGTACATACTTTTCTCACTTGTGTAGAGTAATGTAGCTGTTGTACTCACTTTCCTCACTTATCTAGGTGAATGTAATTCTATATTCAGGCATGTCCAAGAGTCAACTGCCAGTGTTCTCACCTGTCTATCTGATGAATCTGGACATCTTGAGGCAATGTGCACGTTGCCTTATGTACACAGACAAGCCTCTCCACCTACCACCAAACACTACAACCTGTGAGAGATGCACTCATCTAGCCAAACTGGAGGTAAAGGTCTCTCCAACCAAGCCTGACCCTGACTGTCATGTGGAGAAGGTACACAGTCACACAACACCATACTCATCACATAAGCCTCACTGTATCTACCCCACCATTAACTGGGAAAACTACTTGTGTACCAACACATTAGCTCAACGGTTTCTGGAATTCAGAAACACCAATGCCCTGACTCAACATATCCACACACCCACCAGGGGCAACAATATCCTAGACCTAGTCATTACCAACATGAGTGACTGGTGCTCCACACGTGAAGCCAACTCCTCATTGGTCCAATCAGATCATGTGCTGAACACCTTGGATATACACATCCCACAACTACACCTCATTAAGCGAACCACAGTATAATATGTCTACATGGCCAACTAAATGCTTCTTAAGGCAGACGTGGTGGACGTCATGACACCCATGCAGATGGACAGAACTGTTACAATTGCTGAATCCTACACAAATGCACTCTATAAGCACTTACAGGAGTGCATGGCTTGTGCTATCCCAAACAGAACCAGGACACTATACTCATAATTAACTAAACCAATCTGGTGGTCCCCTGCCATAAACATATTGTACTACAGGAGGAAGACACTGTTGCAAATGGGAGTACAATACCATGCATGGAGGAGATCCCTGGCCAGCCTCAGTAAGAAGGTGCGATCCCTTATATGATCCTCCAAAGCTAACTATGAAAACTTTAATGCAACTAATACCAACATCAACCACAGAGCCTCGATGTCAACAACCAGATCTGCTCTGAGTTACAGCACAAAGGTACGAACATTACAGAAACAATGGATATTGGCAACATAGATCCCTCACAAAGCTGCACACTCTGAAGGCAATATCACAGCATCCATGGGACTGGACAACATCCCAGGCTGAGTTTTACATGAACTTCGGATCATACTGTCTCCTCACCTATGCACCATGTTCAGTAATAGCCTCACATCAGGCATATTGCCCCCTGAATGGCACACAGCAACAGTTATCCCACTCCACAAAGGTGGTGCCACAATGGACCACGGGACCTATTTCCCCTATAGGCCTGACTAAACTGGTCTGCAAGGCTATGGTGCACATCATGGATCACTGTCAGAGACATTGGGTACCTCCCAACCTTTGACCCCTCCCTGTTTGGCATTGTTAAGGCCAGACCATGCCTCCTAAACCTGTCGGGCTTCTTAGAGACAGTTACCAAGGCATTAGATGAGGGTAAGGAGGTCTACCCAGCCTACCTAGATCTCTCATAGGCTTTCAACACCATTCCTCCTTCTGGTATTATCAACATACCCATTCACCTGAACATTGACCCCTACATCATGTGTTGGTTTGCAAAGTGGCTCAGGGGCAAAACACACACAGTAGGAGTTGCATACCCTAGGTTCGACTGTATACCAGTTACAACTGCCGTCCCCCAGGGCTCAGTCTTAGGACACCTCATATTCAGTATATACTTCTCTGATGTACAGACAAGCGCAGGAGGGCTTTGGCTGAAAAAGTTTGCAGACAACTGCATACTAGGGGACATAATTGTTTCTCCAGCTGTTACAGACACCCTATGGAAGGGTCGCACTGAGATGGATACCTGGTGTTAATATCATGGCGTCAAGCTGAATGCCTAAAGGTGCATAGTCATCCCCTTTGGATATAACTAATTACCCATGGATTACCATATAGGTGCTAGTCCCCTACATACAAAAAAGGTAATACAGGATCCGGAAACACCAGTAGATAGCAATCTCTCCTTCAATACCCATAATGACAAGGTGGTTAGAATATCCTTCTACACGGCCCCCCTAATCTCTAATGGGTTCGCATCTAGATCAGAGGGGCCATTGTGACTCTACATATGTCATATCAGACCCATTAAAGAATACAACACCCCATTTAGGATATACCTTACAAGACAACTGCAACAGATAGGAAGACCACACCAGTACCACACCAAGAGGATTACTGACCTCAAACAGATGACCTATGCAGCCCAAACAACGAAACTCCAGCTGTACTCAGTTGCATACCACATACTCACAGGTGATCTCTGCTTGACATACAAGGCCCATGTCCAACCCTGTATTGCTGGATATGCTCCACCTAAACAGAAGCCCCTGAGAGCCACATGCTCTAGGAATATACACCTAATCACAACGATGAGTAGGACGTGCTGAACGGATAGATTCCTGACCTGGACACTCCCTATGCTTTGGAACATGATTCCAATGTAAATCAGGCAGGGCCCCTCATGAGCACTCTTCAAGGGGAAACCTTGACATGTGGATGGGAGACAGACATGCACCCGGGGATCACTGCAGTGGCTCTGTTGGACAGAGGCACAGGGAACTATTGGCTCTGCCATTCAGAAGCACAGGAACCCAACCTATGGGGGTGGAGAAAGACCAAACACGCTAGCTAGGCTTACAGATACCCTTGGTAAGACAGCCTAGTACCTACCTTTGCACATATTACATGTCCTGTGTACATGGATAGTTAAATAGCTCTTCCATTTTACTTTGCTATCATGCTGATAAACTGTCGGCTCATTAAAAGACATATGTATCCTGTTATTGTGTATTGTAAATGCAGATTGACATAACTAATGTTTGCCTACCATTACAGTAATGCTATGTAGCTTGTAATACATATCTGCCTACAATACTATACATTACACAGTTATTGGCACAATATCCCACAATGCAAAACATACTTGCACAGTGGCCCAACCTTCTACATGTTATTCTCTGTATTACACCCATACATATGGCTACAGTTACAATATGTCAACATATACTATCCCATGTTATAGCACATACTTGTTGGACCAACCCTGCCACTGATGTCGGCTGGTGAGGAGTATTTCTGTTCAAAGCCATTATATAGCATCCCTTGTGGTGTACACGGTGTTTGCCTTGTGACCTACAGCAGTACACACAAATACTACAAGCATGACTATGCTCGACAATACATCACTACAAGATAACCTTTTCCACTATATGGGTTGCGTGCACTTTAAATAGTACAGAATAGTACTACATACACAGACATACTGACTGTTCTACATACCTTATTGGTAACCCGACGTATCGTTAACAGTTGATTCAATCCTTTTCGGTTTGTGTTTCAATGTTATTTGTAATGTTCCACTGGTATATACGGATGGTTTGAATGTGTGATGACACATCCTTTTCTAGTTACATATCGGTAACATGTGGTATCCTGTCCACCAATTGCTGTTTCAAAGTAGTTAATTGCATGCACATCAGCTGTGCAGCTACTCCATTAGCTGATACCATGGCAACAGTGGTGTATAAGTGAGTACTCCTTTTAGGCATTGTCCATTTGCCTTACTTTCGAGGGAGATGGCCTAGATGTGTTATTGCGATATATTTCAACAGCTATATGGAGACACACAGAGATATATCAGCTTCATGACTCCCATGGACTGTGTGTAATGGCTAGACGATTTAGTTCTACATGTGAGTACAGCTGTTATATTTCGGAACAGTGCTACTTATGCAGGGTTTGTTTGTACCTGATACTTCTGCAGATGTTTAAGTCTGGCAAGGATGTTTGGCCAGGTCAAGGCCATATGGCTATACATGAACTGTTATGTGGTTTACAGTGTGCTCACCAGACATCCTTGATTTGGTGTACAAGTGTAGCATACTGTGCTGTTGCTCACTAATTGCTAACACATCCTGGTGTATGCACAACCCTCTGAAATGGGATTAGTGCAAACAAACCCTATTACATCAGCAGCTGTTCCATTGTATAACAGCCGCTATTTCACTTAGGGCCATGTTAGTGTGTCTCTGACAAGGTATGTTAAGGCTTCTGCAGATGTCGTACAGTGTGTGAATGATTTGTGATGTTATTATAGTTTGTAATGTAATATGTTTGGGTGTGGGGGTGAGGTTGGCGGGTGTGCTTAGCAAATGCAAGTGTGTAGGAACTGCTTTTATATATAATCGCTATGTGTGTGAGGGTTCCTTCCCTATTCGAACACCTATCCTTTTGTGGACTAATACAATGGTATTTGCAGGCTGATTCATTAAGGCACTGTTATGTTGTTCCTGTATAGCATGCAGATGATGTTAGTCCTTTAATCCCTTTGGTAATACATCTGAATGTAATAACGTGTTGCTACATGATAGCTGTGTATTTCTGTCATAGGTATTTGTAGTCATCATAGTTGTGTTGGTGACTGACCCTCTTTGGCTAGGGTTGCCACCTTTTCATATGTTCATAGTGGGTCCTTTTCAGGACACACATCTGATTTTACAGGCTGAAATAAACACACAGTCAGTACAAGGGATAGAACTTTCCTTTCTTGCCTAATTATAAGCTTATTCTTGTAAGAGTTTAGTAGCTTATCCTGTTTCCTGTACCATGTAGGTACTTTAGATACAGAAATAACTATTGTATGCAACTATTACAGTACATATGGGACATAATTATGTCCTACAATCCCAGGACATTTGCCACATTTAATATATTTTGTCAAGAAACAACCGCCCAAAGAGGGAGTGTCCCTCGCAAAGTGGAACAGGTGGCAACAATATCATTGGCTCATGTCCATAGCACATATTTGTAATGGTGTATAGGCATATACTCTCCATATCCTTTGTTCATAAAGGTTGATAGTGGCAGAATGTGTGATTGCTATGGTCTATGTTATACACATATGTGAACACTTCAACCGCTGTATATGGGAGACCTACAGAATTCCGAAACCACAGTGTTCTGATGCACACAGTCCCGGGAACAGACTCCCATACCCCACATTACCGACATCAACAGTAACTCACGAAGGTAACATGAACATGGAACACACACATGCACACACAGACACACTGCTACCCAACACATCCAAACAAACCATCCTACATTACGTATGAGCAGGTGGCCAAGTCCCCCTACACACCCCATGCAGGTGTCTGCACCCCACACACCACCCATTACTTTAATATTCTACATCTTAGGTCGTGCAAACATACGCACAAAGCTAACCCACAACCACACATTACAGTCCCCCAACAACACACACCACACACAGAACACACACTTACACACACTACAGCCCTAAGAAACACACGCACACACAGTAACCTACCCAAACCGCAACACCAGAAGCACTGACTAACTGTTCATTAAGATTGTGAGATTACACCTCGTGCATCTGGTGTTTTGGTACTGTGTTCTTTCGGACCTTAAGCCTCGGGATTACATGCATGGTATGTAAAGCAGTCGGTACGTGGTAGGTATCCCATTTATATGTACCTCCATGGTTATGTAGATGTTGTTAACTAATCTATATATCTACATATATATGTATATCCCCATATATTGACATATCTCTCTCTCTCTCTATATATATGATTGTGTATATATATATATATATATATATATATATATATATATATATATATATATATATATATATATATATATATATATGTATATATATATATATATATATACATATATTATAACATACATCTTTCATTGTGTACATGCCGGTTTGTCCTATTTCAACACATTCCTATCTTTTGTGTTTTATCCTGTCAGTATACATGACTGCCACAGGTAGCTTAGTGGTATGTTATTGTGATGAATGGGTAAATGGTTACGTGTTCTAATCCTGGCAGTGATATCTTACCTCTCAGAGCAGACACTGGTAGTGCAAGGGTTTGTGTTCCACATGTTTATTATTCTGTGGAGAACTACCTATATATGCAAGCTGTGTTTAAGGTATACTATATAACATGTACACATCTGTGAAGATTCCTGTCAAGGATACTCCCCATTATTTGGAAACACACCAATGATTACATTATACAAAACCCCTCACTAACACTCTGGGGAGTCATTGCAGAGTGGATGGTGAACAGTAGCTACACCCCAGGGATCCCGCAAGTGGCTTTGCTCCACAGAGGGACAGTTTGTTGATCGATAGGGTGGTGACAGCAGACACGTTTTGCCTATGCTTTTGAGTGGCCACGACTGTTGGGTATGTACCTACCTATGTATCTATGAACCTGTACATACATTATGGACACATGCTGATAGCTTAATATATTGTTCAGGTATTGACTTACCTTGCCAATGGCAGTTGTGTGTAGAATAGTTGAGGGCTACCTATGTAGGATGCACACAGTAGACCACCTATACATGACAATTTACAGATGGTCGAGTGTGTGTGCCATCCATGTTTATGTGTGCAGGTGGAGAAGGGTGTCAGTCCATGAGTGCCTACACTGTTAGTGTGTGTGCTATACGTTCCCTCTTTGCCAGGGCAGGGGTATACTGGCCACACCTCCGTCTGCCTACTGGGGCTAGCACAGGGTGTCCATGGTCTGAGCCCCCCTGTGCCTGTGGGTCCCTTGGCAATGGTGGTGGGCTGTGAGGGTCTTCACCATTCTGTCCCTGCTGCAGCTGTTTCCACAGGATAATATTGTGTAGCATGGCACATACTATGAAGATGTGGGCACACATTCCTGGAGAGTACTGCAAGGCTCCACCAGATATGTCCAAGCAATGGAACCATGATTTCAGCATCCCAAACATGCACTCTATGATGATTCTGGTTTCTGCATGTGCCTCATTATGGCATTCTTGCATGGCTGTGTGTGCATTTCTGATGGATATCATCATCCACGGTTCCAGTGCATAGCCAGCATCCCCCACCAGGTGGCCATATGGGATGTCCCCCCTGGCAAATAACTGATACAGCTGTGAGGCATGCCAGATGTGGGAGTTGTGATAGCTTCCAGGACTGCCAGCACACACACATCCATGATAATGGCCTGGGCATTGCACACAACCTGGCAGTTGATGGAGGGGAATCCCTTGTCGTTTATGTAGCGCCTATCCTGCTAACTGGGTGGTGACTTGATGTGTATGTGCGTGCAGTCTATTGCACCCAGTACCTCTGGGTAGTCTGCCACACGGTGGAAGAGACGCATATTGCTGGCCAACTCCCCCTGCATTTGGGGGAAGTGTATGTGCTCATTGGCATGTGATAACATGGCATCCAGGAAATAGTGGAGTACCCTGGATGCTGATGCCTGTGAGTTCCCCATGATATCCCCAGTTGGCCTTTGGAAGGTACCTGTGGCTAGTATTCTCAAGTTTACACATACCTTTGTACCCACTGGGATGGGTTCCCCTCTGTTACTTCTGGCTCTGAGGCATGGCCGGTACAGCTCAACAAGTTGCTGTATGATGTCCCTGTCCAGCCTGTAATGCTCTACTATCTCCAGATCATGTAGCCCCTGGTAGGTTACCCTGGGTCTAAACATTCTTCTCCTCCTCCGGTGCCTGAGATGGTTGTCAGCATCATCCTCCATACCACCATCAGTCTCCAACACACACTGGTGAATCAAAGCTATGGCAGTCCCTAACATATACACATTAAAAGTTCTCCATCTGTATACACCAATGGTGCAGAGTGTCAGGGAATACACAAGTGTGTGTGTGGGGGGCTTTCACACCTTATACTATTGTGGAATGGATGATGCTGGTGTAATTGGGTGTGTTTGTGCTATTCTAGCTGCAGTGTATCTTAATTACTGGTTTTACACAGGTACTGCTAGTGTGGGGCCTTTGGTGTTGACTTACGCTTGTCTGCCATGATTCATCTATTGCCCTTTACTTCTATTTTCAACCCAATTCACCTCCCATTGTCAGGCATGCATCCAGCTGCCGCCTTTCTTGTTTTGTGCTTCCACAACCCAGGATTGTGTTGGGAAATGTGTTATGTAGCTGATCTACAGCAAGTTTGCTTTGTTCTGCTGTGACAGTTCTCTTTTCTTTGCTGTACGGCACCTCCCCTTTCCTGTTCTGCAGGTAGCTGCTAGCAGCCTTGTTAGCTGTTGTCTATGGCCCACTGTAAGTTTCTAGGTGTTAATTACTCATTTGTACTCCAATTACCATGCTACAGCATTTCCTTATTGTTGTCCTGTATCCTTCCTGTTCAGCTGTGGTGTGCATCGCGCATATCTGTTTACCGGGTTCCGTGCGCATTTTCATCCACGTTCACATGATCTTTTGGTTACCTTGTGTGCTCTCAGCTAAGCAAAGCTATGGCTACTTCCACACCCCTATCCTTCAGCTTTGCTTAGCAATACCCAACATGGATTAGCAATGATCTAATGTGCTTACAGATACGGTGGCGCGCCCCTCTCTTGATGTCATGTTTACCTCCAGGCCACTCCTCGGTGTTGTAACTCTATGCCGTGTGGTACATCCTTACACTGGTGGGACGTTTGTGATTCAGTATTACTTGACTCATTTCCATGGCATTGACTGCTAATTCCTAGTTACCACACGGAACACTGTCACAGACCCTTAGCAACCCTTGCGCCATGGTTGTGGTGTAGCATGCATGCCATTGACTATTATGGAGATATCATGAGTTGTGTTACATTACCGTTTTATGACATCTAAATATATTTTCATTATGATCCCGTCTGCGCACCAATGCACTGCAGTTTTACTTTGCATTGGTGTGGCCATGAAATTAAATGTTAGTTTTTATATGTTGTGCATGTTGTTTTATGCCATTGGCTAAATATGTAGCCATTTGCATATATTAACATTATAACACGTAAGTTTGGTCCGCTTTCATGGCTCCGATTTTAAATTTGACAACATGTAAACCATTTTTTTTTGGTTTACATTTCTACATGCTTATGCTATGCCTGCACAACTTAATGAATCACTATATACCTTCATTTGCATGCTACACTGCTGCGCATGGGATAATTATCATACATGCGCCGGGTGCTGCGCAGCTCTGGCATATGCTTGTACTGCATGTGGAAACAGCTCTTACCTGAATCGCTCGATGGCCATACTTGGCACTAGATCGCCGATGCTACTCCGGTGCATGGCGCAAGCTTCATGAATCCTGGGGACAGTGTATAAACACTAACAATTAAAATAATCATAACTATCATATACACAACTCTACACACTGACATCCCACAAAGGTTCTGCAGGGGTTAAATTACTAACTTAATAACTGGGAACTATGATTCTGATCCCTCATTCAATACCTATATATATATATATATATATATATATATATATATATATATATATACATATATATACATATATATATATATATATGTACGCATTTTTTTATATAACTCAGGAGCTTTTCTCCCCAGGCCTCCACTGAAAATGGGTTCTTTTCCAGTCTGAATAAGCCAGTAAACAAAAGTAAAATAAAATAAAATTAAATAAAAAAAAATACAACTTACTTCCCTGGCTGGCTGCTGCATAAGTACATAATTTTAGAAGTTTGTGACTTTCTTTATTTGTTTAGGATGAAAATGTGATCAAAGTATTTAATTAAAAAGTTAGCAACAGGCTCTGTGATAAAGTGGTGCAAAGCCTGTTCTCTGACCCAAATGACAGAAATCTGGTAAGAGAATGGGCACTGAATGAGCCATAAATGGAGGGTGGGAATGGATGACATAAAACAGCTTGATCATCTTTGGGGGGGGGGGGGGGGGCTAATGTTCCTGGCCTGATGAGTAGCAAACAGCAGCTTGATCATCTGTGGTGGAGGGGATAGTGTCCTTGGCCTGATGATTGTTCCTAGCAAATGCTTTCACATTTACAGTGTCCTTAATGCTGGGGTATTTAGAAACGGACATCAAAGTACAGTGGCATGGCATTAGGGAAGGAGATTAAAGACCCATAGCAACACATTTTTTGTTGTTCCCACTATGATGTGCATGCCTATGCCAGCTACTAGGTACATGATAAGAGACATTAAAGAGAAAATGCCAATGGCCACATACAAGGTAGAGTGAACAATTAACTCTCACCCATGGGCTCAAGAAAGACTAATCAAAATTAAAGCTTGATAGCCAGCAGGCTGCAGGAAAAAAATAAAGTAATTATGAATATCAAGATCTGCTGGTTTGACTGAATTACAGTGTTAAAGATGAGACTGTCTTCCTCTTTACTATAAGGCATTAGAGGAAGAACAAAATGGATCAGCTACTTTTTTCTTCTACTGAGCAGCAATTCATTATATGGACACTCCACTGTCTCACTATCTCTTCATATTAAAAGCTGAAATCTAGTGATTTGTATCACTGCAAGATATCTGTCACCACCCTGGCCACAGTAAAAGCATTAGCCACAGACTGAGTTCTCACCATATCATATGGACATCAGAGTAACTTAAATTTCAGCACATGAGGTCTGCATACCCTCATCATTAGAATAAACTGTTTGCATATCTGGATCAATAAATCCCACACACTAGAGAAGAAAACAAGAAAAAAAAAATAGCAGATGTTCAGTGTTTCATCCTTTAAATCATATGAATTCATCAGCACAATTACTCACATGTATACTCCATATTTATACATGTTAACACAGTCCCATAACTGTCATGCTATAAAAAAAAGCACTAGCATTCTGACAAAATAGTTCCTAAAACATTTTTTTTAAAAGTTACATTCAAAACCTACTTTCTAAAACATTATAAATGCTAAAGTCTTACTGCTCTCACTTTCAAGACACATAAAATGGAAACATTATCATTTAGACACGGAACCTTCCCTGTAACTAATTGCAATTGCTAAGTCAGTTCTCAGTACTCACTTTTTTCCAAGGGTCCACCCCTTAAATTTCTTGCAGCACCTTCCAACACAAAAAAAAGAAAAAAAAATGGAAGGCCCTGGAATAAACAAATATACATGTTCATACAGAACATTAGTTTCAGTATGATGAATAATGTCATAATCATACTCATATTTTCTTTTCATCAAGTTACTTTCAGTATTCCTGGTATAAAACGAGGGATAGTTCCTGCAAAAAGCAATTTAAATAACACATTTACTTACACAATTAATATATTTAGTAGCTTTAATAATTTGATTTCATTAGTCAAGAAAGATTTGATCTGTATTAGCTATGTAAGTAACTCCAGAATTTTTCTCCTCGTCCTCGGACCTCTGCTGAAAACAAGTTCTTGGCCGGTCAGACTACTCCAATAAACAAAAGTAAAAAAAGTAAAATAAAGTAAAAATATAACTCACTTCCCTGGCTGGCTTCTGCAGCTAATCAGGAAACTAGAAATTACTTTTCTGGCTACTGCAGCCAATTAGGTCCCTTGCTTTACTGAAGCGAACCTGATTGAGTGCAGCTTACAGGCAACAGTTAAAAGAAAAAAAAATTGAATCACGTGGTAAAGTTATACACCCATGCAAACATCTAGGAGGTGCTGAACAAGGAGCAGAGGAGGCGCAGAAACCTGTAGCTGCTTCATGTGGGGGCCCTCATATGTGGGTAGATAAATGGGGGTGGTTTGGTAGGTGCCTAATGCCAGCTATGGAAGCAGTGGCCTCCAAATCAGCTATAACTGAGTGGCATGAGGGGGTCCTTCCAAAAAAAGCAATGTGGAGCATGAAGAGATTTCCTCACAAATACAATTTACTTTTTGTAAGCATGCTTTTTGCAAATAGTGTTCTACAAACTCACTGGCACCAAAATGGCTCACACTTATCTTTAAGAAATTATTCTGCAGAATAGTTAAACATAAACAATTTGACTGAAAGGGGGAAAGTGACCTGGTGCGCACATTCATATCAGCTTCCCTGCATGTGCCCACTGTTGTGGATAATGGGCCTCAGTTGCTCAGGCATGAAAGTGTGAAAAATGCATTACTCAACATTACTGTTTTGGGGAGTTCCTTTTTTCTTCAATGTTGTATTGTGTGCTTGTGGCGTTAGTATATGCATAGAAACTTTTCCTGCTTTCAGACATGTTGTTGATTGCTTACTGTACTTCAGAACAATTTCTAAAAGATAGATTTGAATCATGTTCATAGGTTCATAGGTAGGTACTAGACTATCGGCCCAAGGGCCTAAGTAAGCCTAGCCAACAAGGTTCCCTGGCTTACGCCACCCAAGAAAGTTAATTTCCTGTGCCCCTGTCAAGCAGAGCCACAGAAGTGACCCCCGGGGTGTATTTCCTATTTCCCATCCACTTATCAAGAGTGCTAATGATGAACTTTGCTTGATATACATGGATAGCTTGTCCCAGAGTATAGGAAGTCTCTGGGACAGGAATCTATCCCTCCAGCATGTCCTGTTTATTGTGGTGACAAGGTTTAGGTCCCTAGAGCATGTAGCTCGGAGGGATTGGGATTTCTTTAGGTGTAGCATGTCCAACAGCTCTGGATTTAACATAGCTTTATATGTTAGGCAGAGATCTCCTCGGACTAGGCGATATGCTACAGAGTAAAGCTGGAGTTGTTTGAGACGGTCAGTGTAGGGCATCTGTTTGAGGCCACTAATCCTCTTTGTGAGGTACTTCTGTGGACTTTCCAGCTGCTGCAGATGTCTTGTGAGGTACATTCCAAAAGGGGCATTGTACTCTATAATGGTTCTAATGAGTGCCAAGTAGAGGGGAACGATGACCTCTTTTTTCCTGGATGAGAACCCTTTTGTGATGAGGTATGCCACATAGAAGAATTTCCTGACTTCTGTCCATCTGGGTCCCAAGGTCTCTTATCACACATTCGGCATTAAGTAGACTGCCATTTATGTGGTAGTTCATGGGTACAGAGTTTTTACCAAAGGGGATGACAATGCACCTTTTGGCATTGAGCATGAGGCCATGCCTCTGACACCAGGCATCTGTCTCAGTGAGGCCCTTCTGTAGACTGTTCACATCATTTGGGGACTCGACTACGGCTCCTAGTTTGCAGTCATCTGCGAACTTCATTAGCCAGAGATCTTCTGTGTTAGCCTGTACTTCAGAGAAGTAGATACCAAACAGGAGAGGTCCCAGGACTGAGCCCTCTGGTACTCCACTTGTCACTGGTTTGAAGTCAGATTTGGAGACTGCAAATTTTACAGTGTGGGTTTTCTCAGTGAGCCAGTTGACAACCCATGTTGTAATGCAGGGATTTATACCTAGTTTAGTGAGTTTAGCTATAATTACAGAATGGGGGATGGTGTTGAAAGCCTTGGCAAGGTTAAGACAGGCTGTGTGAACCACCTTACCCTCATCTACAGCTTTGGTGACTGCCTCAAAGAAGTCGATCAGGTTCAGAAGGCATGACCTGCCTTTCACAAACCTGAACTGCATGGGGTCCAAAGTTTGGAGGTTACCAATATCTTTGTTTATGAGGTCCATGATGATACGTTCCATGGCCTTGCAGATCAGGCTCATCAGGCTAATAGGGTGATAGTTCCCAGGATCAGTGGTGGCTCCCCCTTTGTGGAGTGGGATAACTGTTGTTGTGTGCCATTTAGTGGGCACAAAGCCTGACGTGAGACTATGATTGATGTTAAACCCAGAAATTTTGAAAAACATCATTTTCTTAAAGAAAACAGTCTTTAATAATGCATGCCTCATACTTCCATGACTAACCATCTGATTCTCCTTATTTAAAGCAGTGGGCAAATGTGGAGAAGCTTATGCACATGCACATTTTTAAATGCCAAACTCTCAATACAAGAAGACCAAACCTCAAAACAATATAAATAAAAAAAAAGTAAAAGCGTGTTTTATGCAGGAGGCAAGCCCCTTGCACCCCACTCTCTCTCTCTCTCTCTCTATATATATATATATATATATATAAGTGTGTGTGTGTGTGTGTGTGTGTGTGTGTGTGTGTGTGTGTGTGTGTGGGTGTGTGTGTGTGTGTGTGTGTGTATGCATACCACCTCTAACATTACACTACAGTGGGGAAAGGGCAAAATCCCACTTCTCACTGTATTGCAATCTCCAGCAACTAGCTACCAGCATTTTTAAAAATATTGAGATTTCAATCAAAAATACCTATACCTAATAGGTTGGACATTGTGACTATTTGAGCAAATGCATGAAACTGTGATCCATCCATCCATCAATCCATCCACAAACCCTTTTTCCTATTTTTGCACATTGGGTCAAGGTGCTTCTTCAACTGTGACAATAATCTAGAGCCAAAGTTCACACCACCTGGTGGTTAGCCCTGCTAAGGCTGTTTTTCCATACCACACACTCACCCACACACTCACATCTATGGCCGGTGTTGAGTTTGCAATCCACCTACTGCATGTCTTTGGAATGTGGGAGGAAACTGGATCACCCAGAGGAAACCCACACGGACAAGGGGAGGACATGCAGACCCGGTGCAGAAGACACCTTTAGACAAGAGAAACTCTTGCTTTGAGGTGACAACACTATCTATTATACCATTTGATTAAATGACTGAACCTCCCCCCCAAACACACATATACATGCATGCAGACAAACACATACATAAAGAAATATACCATGCAAAACACTTTTGATGAGATTAGCTTTACCTCAGGACTTTTGCAGTATGTCCACACTGCAAACTGAAAGGTAATACACATTGGATATAGTTTCAGCAAAACATTCTCACATCTCTATTCAACTAGTGTCCATTCCTTACATTCCTGAAATTGCAGAGGGCTATTTTCTCCAACAATGACAGAGAGGAATCAAAAACAGAAAAAGGATAGTCACCTAAAAATATACAGTAAGTAATACAATGATTATACATTTTTTAGGAAGATAGATTTATATCATGAAATTGAGAAAGGCAGACAGACACTGTTTTCATATAAAATATATGCCTCAAGTATATAAAATGTGAAAATAGGAATAGGAAAAATATTCTTATGATTTCAGTTAACACCAATAACAGAAAAATAATGCTATATTGCACATTTGCTGACCTGACTTTGGAATAGACCTCTAAAAATGTTAAAACAGTCATTTTTAAGCAGTTTCAAAAATATACTAAACATATATGTTAGCATTAAGTGATGCATGGCAAATACGAACTTGGTTTTTGAAGGTGAATAACCCCCAAGCTTGATATCACAACATTTGCACCTATAAAATTGGTCCTATTAGCAGTAACTTATAACTATCTGATAGAGATAATTGGATCAGAGCCTGTTTGCATTTTATCAAGTAATTTATCCTGTGCAATGCAGAAGGAGACTGTAAAGTGTCATCTACATACAACAGCAGTCAGAAATCTAGACATTTCTATGAAATGTACAAAAAAAATAGAATTTATTTTTTAAGTACACATATTTTTAATGAATTTTGCATGACAGATTTATCATGATTACAGTACTAGCCTAGTAGCTTCCTCATACAATTTCATGAACCTATAATAAACATATTAAAGCACAGTATGTTATGATTTTTATTTGTTTCTAAGTACCACATGTTTTCAGGCAAGTTATAATAGCAACAAAAGGCTTCACAAGACAACATGCAATGTGCATATTGATTCCTAAAAAGTACGTATGAATGTGATTTTACATGTCTTGAGTTCAATTATGAATCATAAAGAAATAAACCATATATACTGGGCTTTGTCCACGTCTGGTGTGGTTTATCAGAAGGCTGTTGGTAACTGATCCAAGCTCTGTGAGCTTTAGAAAATCATAATGTATAAGTCAATCCATGATGCAATATATGTTGCATGTAGTGCATTTTGTTGCTGAGTATATTGATTTTCATTAACATTTCACAAGATTTTTCTTTAGTGGTTTGCTTCATTAATATAAATGGTCATCTGTATATAAATATAACTTGTCAGTCTTTCTCAGTTTGGTTCCACAGACTCCATAGTAATAACTGCAAAACATCCATTTTCCCATTCAAATAACATGCTATATATTTTATCAGGGATAAAAATGTCATTGATCGCCATTCATGCATGTTTGTGTTGGCTTTTGTGTATACAGATAAAAACTGTATTTGCATCAGCAGGAGAGGAATTCTCTTTAAGTTAGCATTCAAATTAAAACCATAGTTCCATTATTTGTTGATTAGTAAGTGTTGTATGAATGCACTGCCTGATGAACATTAATTAATATATGCATATGCCAGCTGATTAATATAAATGAGAAAGACATGTATGTTTCTATGTGAAATCAAAAGAAAAACTACTAACATTTTCTTCCCCAGCTGTGTCTGCTATAGTGAAAATCAGAGCCATGACTCATGTATTTTATTAATCAAATGACATGGCTGCTTACATAGCACTGTAGAGTTCTATCTTGCTGATTGCTTCAATTTTGTTTAAATCATACAAAGTGGTACATCTAAAGGTAGTATTCTGTTATGTAATA
>NC_056745.1:852626068-852641068 GCF_019279795.1 Protopterus annectens
TTTTATAAAAATATCATCATTCCTTCAACCCCACTTTTGTATTATTGTGGAGGTGGTCATGGAAATGTGCTGTTTTTCTTATTATTATGTCATATAAAATCCTGAAGTTAATACATGTTCTTTAACTGTTTGGATTCAGCACTTGCCTTTTTTTTGTTACAATGGATAGCAATAACATATGTTAGTGATTAAAGGCCATGTATACAGTGGATATAAAAAGTGTACACACCCCTGTTAAAATGCCAGGTTTTTATGATATAAAAAATGAGACCACAATAAATCATTTCAAAACTTTTCCCACCTTTAATGTGACCTATAACCTATACAATTCAATTGAAAAACAAACAAATCTGTTAGGAGGAAAAATATAAAAAATAAAAAATGTACAATAAGCTGGTTGCATAAGTGTATACACCCTTAAACTAATAATTTTAATGTCTGATGAAGCCTGTTGGTGAAAGCGCTAACTTTCAATTAAACCTGGTTGCCCATATGAGTTTGCATTCATGATTTTTACTACGTTGCTTTGACTTTCAGTCTATACAATTAATATCACAGTTTGGACATTGTTGGATGTACCTTGTATGTTGGAATTATTCCGTTCCGTAGGACTTGTGGACATTTATAGTGGTTATACTTAGTGTACCTGAACCTTACAGCCTTCTAGGAGCCGTGGATAACTACTGTGGTTTCTATTTGTTTTAAACTAATACTTTGTTGAGGTACCTTTTGATTTAATTACAACATTTAATCTTCTTGGATAGAAGTCTGTCAGCATGGCACATCTTGACTTGGCAATATTTGCCCACTCTTCCTTGCAAAAGCGCTCCAAATCTGTCAGATTGTGAGGGCTTCTCTTGTGCACAGCCCTCTTCAGGTCACCCCACAGATTTTCTGTGGATTTAGGTCTGGGATCTGGCTGGGCCATTCTAAAACTTTAATTTTCTTCTGGTGAAGCCATTCTTTTGTTGATTTGGATGTATGTTTGGGGTCATTGTCATGATGAAAGGTGAAATTCCTCTTCATCTTCATCTTTCTAGCAGACGTCTGAAGGTTATGGGCCGAAAGTGACTGGTATTTGGAACTGTTCAAAATTCCCTCCACCTTGACTAAAGCCCCAGTTCCAGCTGAAGAAAAGCAACCCCAAAGCATGATACTTCCACCACCATGCTTCACTGCAGGGACGGTGTTCTTCTGGTGATGTGAAGTGTTTTTGCACCAAACGTACCTTTTGGAATTGTGGCCAGAAAGTTCAAACTTGGTCTCATCAGACCATAACACATTTTCCCACATGCTTTTGGGAGACATGATGTGTTGTTTTCCAAGTTTTAGCCAGGCCTGGATGTTTTTTCTGTGTAAGAAAAGGCTTCCATCATGCATCCCTACCCCATAGCCCAGACATATGGAGAATATGGGAGATTGCTGTCACATGTAGTACACAGCCAGTACTTGCCAGAAATTCCTGCAGCTTCCTCAGTTTTTGTCTTGTCTTTTCATCAATTTTGGAGGGATGTCCATTTCCTTGCAACATCACTGTTGTCCCATATTTTCTCCACTTTTTGATCACTGTCTTCACTGTGTTCCAGTGCTGTGGAAATCTTTTTGCACCCTTTTCCTGACTGATACCTTTCAAAAATGAGATCCTTTTGATGCCTTGTAAGTTGTTTGAGAATTAGGGCTTTTGCTGCATCAGGTAACTGAGTAAATGTTAGGAAAATCCTAATAGGACAGCTGAACTTTATTTGGGGTTAATCAGAGTCTCTTTAATTGATGGCAGGTGTGTACCCAAGAAGACTGAATGTTGTAATTAAATCAAAAGGTACTTCAACAAAGTATTACCTTAAGGGGATGCACATACAACAAAGTATTAGTTTAAGGGTGTGCACACTTATGCAACCAGCATATTGTACGTTTTTCATTTTTTATATTTTTTCCCCTAACAGATTTGTTGTTTTTTCAATTGAATTGTACAGGTTACAGGTCACATTAAAGGAGGGAAAAGTTTTGAAATGATTTTTTGTGGTCTCATTTTTTTATATCACAAAAACCTGGCATTTAACAGGGGTGTGTAGACTTTTTATATACAGTGTATGTGTGTGTGTGTATGTGTGTGTGTGTGTGTGTGTGTGTGTGTGTGTGTGTGTGTGTGTGTGTGTGTGTGTGTGTGTGCATGTATATCACACACATCCATGCATACGGACACACACACACATATATATATAGATATATATATATATAGATATGTGTAAGGGGATGTGAGGTCAAAAGAATGTAGGGGGGCTTATCCCACTGTGAAAACATTTTTATGGTATATTTGTTGTAGAAACTATTTTCAGTCAAATGAGTTTTCAAGTAAATGGATACAAGCATTTAAGACTCAGGCAAAAGACATAGAACCATACATACCTAAATTATCTATATATATATATATATATATATATATATATATATATATATGTATAGAGAGAGAGATAAACAAATGTAAAATAAATAAATAAATAAATATATATATATATATATATATATATATATATATATGTGTGTGTGTGTGTGTGTGTGTGTGTGTGTGTGTATATATATATATACAGGTTCCCGTCAGAATCTCGAAATCCTAAAACCTTAAAATTCATATGGTGGAGACCATATGATCGCAGTTTTAGAATGTCTAAATTCTGAATGGAGATCTGCATACAACACGGAACAGGAGATTTCCCTTTCCCTCATTGTATTGCAATCTCAGAGTTGGTATATTTAAGTAGTGGGGTTGTGGGGAGTGCAGGGGGCTTGCCCACTGCAGAAACATTTTTTTTTTTTGGATTTGTTTTGGAATTTCAATATTCCGAAACATTGATCATCTAACTTGATCATATGACATTCGAAGTTTCGGAATTTCAAGATTCTGAAGTGAATCCATATATATATATATATATATATATATATATATATATGTGTGTGTGTGTGTGTTTATATGCATATGACATATATAAGTCAGAAAAAAATCATGCAATGATATGTTATGATAAATGCATGCTACATAACCTAAAACATAAGTGGTTCCTTTTCAGTTGATGGACTGAGTGACCAAGTTGAATACAAAGCACTTTCAAGTAAAGCCTCTATAGCAGCTAATTAATATGATCTTATGTTATCTGTAGTTATGTTGACTCTCATATTTCAGTTCCATGAGTGATATAAGACATGAACATATCTTATTGCAACATCAGTACTTTTACAAATTTGAATGTAACATCTGTTCTACAGTTACTCCATAGACCTGAGGTTGTGCTGGGAATGAAATAAAAGTTTGAAATTGTCTTAACCTGATTTTTACTTGGGTTTAAGTTTTGTGAAGCAAAAATAAATGCATTCAGTAAGCAGGACAATTGAAACTCAGATCCACTTTTTAGAACTAGTCCAATTTAGGAGTAGAAAAGCTTGTAGCCTTGGGTACTCGTACTGCTACGCTATAATAAAAGACGTTTATTATTGGGGATATTACTGTCATGTTATGACTATCTTCTCTTTGCTTAACATACATCATTTACTTTCATACATAACTCTCAACTGCTGAACAATAAATATCATAGCGCTAGTCTTTGAGAAATCATAGCAGAGGGTGCTAAATAGGAGCACTTTCTTATTTTTCAAAATAGATTTTCAGTAGCATACTCCATACTGTCAGTGATGATGAAGCTTTCTGTATACTTACTTTAGTTATTTGGCATCTTAAGTACCCTTAAATATGCCTGTGTTCACGTGGAAAGTCAAAAAATGTAGAAGGAGCAAGGTTAAATATGACAGACAAAAAGATAGCACTCAAACTAAATCATAGCATTTAAAAGGTATGCTTTCATATAATGAGTTTTGAAGGTACATACTACTGTGCCCCATGTGAGAAGGAAATGCCTACTTTAATGGTAGTACTGGAACAAGTTTTGCCACTGGGTGAGTTACTTCAAAAGTTTAAGAACTTAATATTCAGCATGAGAACAGGGTTTCTGCTGTGTTAAGAGGGAGTGCCACATGTGTTTAACTGTTGTACATTGTCAACATCAAGGAACACATGCAGGTGTAAAGGGAACAGTTTAATTAGGACAGTGGATAAAAAAATGTGTTTGAAATCCACCCTTGTTTCAAAATGGCTTGCTCAAATGAGACTGTAAGCATGAGGGGGGAAATTGTTGCACAGGAGATATGGAGTGTGACTCTCAACTGTCCAGATTTTATCAGAATGTCCAGATTTTTACCTCATAGTTTTGATATTTCACTAAATGACATATATTTGAACTTCAGATTTCATATCCTTCAGAAAATGCATGCTAATACAACACTTGTTATTTTAGCAACCTTGTAAGTTTATATAAGCAATATTTAAAATCTGTCACTAATTTTGGTCCTTTGTACACCCCCATTATATTTGTTTTTGTCCAGAGTTCTTTCACTATGAGATTGAGACATATAGTGTGGAGAAACAGCTTTCTCCTTCACAATTCAAACTGCTTTTACTTCAGTGAGGCACATGTAAATACTAGATACAACTGCAACAGGTGAAAACAAAAATGAGATAACCCAGTTGTTCAGCATGAAAACTATTTGTTAAGACTGACAGCTACATTCATTTTAGATGTGCAGTATACAAGTACTTGACAGAAAATCCCACCCCCACCCCCCATTAAGGAAACCACCATAAAATTCTCCAAAGCCAACTTCATGCTTCTTAAGACAGAAGTGGCAAACTTCACGACACCCATGCAGATTGACAATAGAGGTATGACTGCTGAATCCTACACAAATGCACTTTATAAGCACTTACACAAGTGCATGGGGTCTGCTATCCCTAACAGAACCAAGATGCTATCCTCAAAAAAAAGGAAGCCAATCTGGTGGTTCCCTGCCATAAACAAACTCTACAAGAGAAGAAAGAAACTGTTGCAAAAAAGAGTAAAATCCCATGACTGGATGAACTCCCTGGTCAGCCTCAGTAAGAAGCTGAGATCCCTCATAAAATCCTCCAAAGCTAGTAATGAAAAAAGAAATCGCCACTGATTCTAAAGACAACCAGAAAGCATTCTATAGCTATGTCAAGAATCTCAATGGCAACACTCAGATCTGCTCTGAGTTACAGCACAAAGGCACTAAATATACAGAACCAACTGATATTGCCAACATCCTGGCCGATAGGTTCAGTGCTAAGTTTACCCCCCTCTCACCCCTAAAGGGCCCATCTCTATACTGGAAGAATGCAAAATTCCTGTAATCACGGCTGCACAGGTAAAAACCACACTCTCCAAAGCCAAGAACACAGCATCCATGGGACCTGATAACATCCCAGGCTGCGTTCTACATGAACTACAAAATGAACTGGCATCCCCACCTAAGCACCATGTTCAATCATAGCCTCACCTCAGGCTTTGTGCTCACTGAATGGTGCACAGCGATGGTTATCCCACTCCACAAAGGGGGAGCCACCACGGACCCTGGGAACTACTGCCCCATTAGCCTAATGAGCCTGGTCTGCAAGGCCATGGAACATATCATCATGGATCTTATAAACAAAAACACTGGTAATCTCCAAACTCTGATCCCCACCCAGTTTGGGTTTGTAAAAGGCAGATCATGTCTCCTAAACCTGATAGACTTCTTTGAAGCAGTGATCAAAGCCGTAGAAGAGGGTAAGGTGGTTCACACAGCCTATCCAGATCTCACCAAGGCTTTTGACACCATCCCCTACTCTGAAATTATAGATAAACTCACTAAACTAGGTATAAATCCCTATGTCACAAGATGGATTGCCAACTGGCTCACTGACAGAACCCACAGTGTGAAAGTAGCAGACTCCAAATCTGACTTCAGACCAGTGATAAGTGGAGAACAACAGGGTTTAGTCCTGGGTCCTCTCCTGTTTGGTATCTATGTCACTGAAGTACAAGTTAACAAAGAAGGTCTTTGGCTAATGAAGTTCACAGATGACTGCAAACTAGGAGACATAATCGAAACTCCTAACAATGTGGACATCCTACAAAAGGGCCTCATGGAGGCAGGTACTTGGTGTCAAAGCCATGGCCTCAAGCTCAATGCCAAAAAGTACATTGTCATCCCCTTTGGTAAAAACTCTGTACCCATGAGCTACCACATAGGTGGAAGTCTACTTATCACTGAGAGTGTGATAAGAGACCATGGGGCACAGGTGGACAGTAGTCTCTCCTTTGATAATCACATCGCCACAGTAGTCAGGAAATCCTTCTACATGGCACACCTCATCACAAAAGGTTTCTCATCCAGGAAAAAAGAGGTCATTATTCCCCTCTACTCATCACTCATTAGACCCATTATAGAGTACAACGCCCCTTTTGGTATGCACCTCTCAAGTCATCTACAACAACTGGAAAGCCCACAGAAATACCTCACAAAGAGGATTACTGGCCTCAAACAGATGCCCTATGCAGACCGTCTCAAAAAACTCCAGCTTTACTCCATCACATATCGCCTACTCAGAGGCGATCTGTGCCTAACATACAAAGCTATGTCAAACCCAGAACTGTTGGACATGCTCCACTTAAAGAAATCCCAGTCCCTCTGAGCTACACACTCTAGGGACCTAAACCTTGTCACCACAATAAACAGAACATGCTAGAGGGATAGATTCCTGTCTCAGAGACTTCCCATACTCTGGAACAAACTACCTATCTATATCAAACAAAGCTCCTCATTAGCACTCGTCAAGAAAAATCTTGATGATTGGATGCGAAAAAGAAATTCATCCCAGGGACCACCTCTGTGGCTCTGCTCGACAGGGGCACAGGAAAATAATTTTATTGGGTAGCAAAAGCAAGGGTACCTTTTTGGCTAGGCTTATATAGGCCCTAGGGCCAATAACCTAGTACCTACCTATGAACCTATGAACCTATATGTAAGTAACTGCAGGTTACACAGACTATGATTCCAAGGGACCCAATTACAAATTCTTGCAAGTGACTGAGAGCTAAGACTTAACAGGATTAAATCTGTATAAATTGATAGGGAATAAAAATAACCTGACAGACTATAATTTGATGTATTTATTTGTTTCCACTGGGTCCTGATATTTTTATGCATGCTGTAGTAACTTGGTAAGCTGATATCTTTTTGCATACTTAAGTGGACAAGTTAAGTTTCCTTTCTTTCAAGTAACTCCCTTCTCCCCTACCTGCAGTATATATCATAGATGCCTTTTAATGCTCATATAGTCCAGGGCATGATTGCAAGTTGTATACACTGCATTCACTTAAAAGTGACCAACACAATATGAACTGGGATCAAATCGCTCTGAAATCCAACATGCAAAACTTACTAAATACATCTACATGTGCTCCATAATTTGCACAAGTGTTCCAAGTGCATATTTGATAGTTATTCCTATGGGTACTGAAAATCTTGCACTTGATCTGCCCCACAGGTGCAGAAGGACAAAGCCTTAACTGTGACCAAGGTGGCCTGTGTTCAAATCACAGCACATTCAGTTAAGGGACGGGGAAGGGGAGGCTAGGAATTAGTTGTTGACAACAGCCTTCTTGTCCTTCTTATCCTATTGGGAGGGAGGCACCTTAGCACTCTGGATGCATTAATGATACCTACAGGAATGTAGGTGTATCACTCCAGCAACAAGACCCTAATATGTCAGAGCTGCAGGCAGTGTGCTCTTTGGATGGGAGGATATGAATGCAAGAAAGTTTGCATACATCTCTTGGGAAAGCTATTGCAGTATTTGCAGGCTGCTTAAGGGTTGAGAGATAAGACAGTCTACAGAATCCACAGCCTGGCTTGTTCCTTTCACCTAACTCTTTCCTCCATCAGCCTGAGATCAGTCACTACGCTGGAGTTATGAATATATGAATTAGGTAAAGGAAGAGGTGACACTGGGGTAAACCTGCAGACAATAAAAAAAGGCAATGTTGCACTAGAAATATACTGAGGATAATCAGAGTTATACAGGTAAGCAAAATTGACTTGTGGAAAATATAGCACAGGTTGCTTTAGCACCTTCTGTTATTGTGCTTCCGTACTTTCATTCTATGGGAAACAAGCATGGGGGTACCGCTATTTGAAAATGCTGACCTATCTCATGCCAACTAGACTTCTTGAATCCATGGCTGCAGTCCATCTAAAAAAATGCCTTATTTTCTGTTGTCAGCACTGGGTTGAACACCATGGGCTCACACTTCGAATGCATCGCTGCTACAGTTAGTTACAAATATAGCCTTCAGGAGTATGGATCACAAGGAAATTGTGCTGACACATTTTTTCAGTAAGCGAACCAAGGAGTTTGATCCCTGACCAAAGAAGCACTCTTGTAAGAATTCTCAGAATGTGACCTTCCTTCCAAAAAAAATTTAATGGTCTAGCAACAATCTTATGTAATTTTCAGAGTACTAATAAATGATGCTTTTGTTATGACTGCCCCCTCTCCCAATCTATGGGTGTACCTTAGGGTTTGCTATTCAGCTATCTGCTCTTCTCAGTCATTTTCAAATCCATTAGAGTAGCCATCCCATCCTTCAGGATCATTGATATGCAAATGACTTTGGAATCTGCATGGTTGGTCTCTCTCTCTCTCTCTCTCTCTCTCTCTCTCTCCCCCTCTCTCTCTGTACATATATATATAATATATATATATATATATATATATATATATATATATATATATATATATATATATATCTATGGATTCACTTCATAACATTGAAATATCAAAATACTGAAACTCAAAACACTGAAACCAAAATACTGAAAGCTCAAAATACTGAATACTCAAAATACTGAAAACACATATTATGTGTAAACCCAGCTTAAACAACATAAATCATAACAATTTCTACCAAATATATGCAGGGGGGCAAGCCCCCCTGCACCCCCATGTGGGGGGCTGCACCCCCTGCTAATTAAATATATCAACTCCAAGATTGCACATAGTGTAGTTAAGTGCAATCTTGGAGTAGATATATTTAATTAGCAGGGGTAGAGGGCTTGCCCCCCTGCATATATTTGGTAGAAATTGTTATAATTTATGTTGTTTAAGCTGAGTTTACGCATAATATGTGTTTTCAGTATTTTGAGTTTCAGTATTTTGAGTATTCAGTATTTTGAGCTTTCAGTATTTTGGTCTTCAGTATTATGAAGTTTTGTCATTTTCAGTATTTTGAAGTTTCAGTGTTATGAAGTGAATCCATATATATATATATCATCTTCTGCTGTTGGGCTCAGCTACCTTGTGCTATCCTGCACTCTACCTCCTTTCTTTTCCTTTTATTCTCCATTTTTCCTACTATTTTTTTCTCACCTATACATCCTGTGCCTTTCTACTATACCTCCACTACTTGCTCCCCTTGTACATACCTCTTATCTCTCTCTCTCCCTCCCTCTCTCTATCTTTCATCCACTTTACATTCCTGCCCTTTCCTTCTCCTCTGCACTTCCTACCTCTCTCGCTTGCTCTTTCTCCACCCTTTGGTCTGCCCCCCCATACTGTAGTGTTGTTACACGTCCTCTCAGTTCCCGCCTGTATCTTATTCCTGCCCCCCCTTCCGTTTCCCAGAAGGTGATATAGGTCCCTCCTCATCTCTGGGCGCCATTTTTAATTTCGCCCGTTCCTGGCTGCTGTGCATCCTCGGCTGTGAGCGTATCGCTCTGTAAGTTGGAACTTGCTCTAGGAGGGCTCCTGTTTTTTGTAAAGGTGCTGTAAACTGTATGTGCCTGCTTGTATCTGTTGTGTTAGACGCGCTTTTAGCCTGTTTTCCCTTGTCGGTCTATATGCTGGTTTCACGCATATCTCCCGATTATGCTGTTGTTTGTTTGCACTAGGTAGACTGCCTGGATGTAGCTGCCAATGTTTTAATTAGCGACTGCCTTCCTCGCAGAATCCCTGTCATCGTGCTTTTTGTCCTAAATGTTCTTTTTCAAATTGCGACTGCCTACACAGGACAAACGCTATCTCTGCTTCCTAAATTGGTTTTTATAGTTAACTTTTCACTTTTTATAGTTAACTTTTACTTTATCTCTGCTTCCTAAATTGGGTTTTTATAGTTAACTTTACTAGTGGCTTTACCTGTATTCAAGGCTGTTATGCTAAATGTTAAACAGTGACAGACTTGTGAAAGTTATTTACTCTTGCGACTGCTTTATTATTTGCCTGACGGCTGTTTACATGTTACTTTCAACAATAATTTAGGCTGTATAGTTAACTTCACCAGTGGTTTACCTTTATTCAAAGGCTGTTTTTTAATTGTTGAATAAGCGACTAAGGCTTATGAATGTTAGTTATACTTGTGACTGCCTTATTGGTTGCCTGATAGCTATTAACTCATTATTTGGGATATTTATACCACTCTGTTTAATTGGTTGTATGATAGCTGCCTAGATTTTGTCGTTCAATGTTTATTCAAATAGCGACTGCCTTCCCAGGTACATGCTATCTCCGCTCCCTTGAATTAGGTTTTGGCCATAAAGTGTACAGATAACTGTACTAGAGGTTTCTTCCTTTTTAAAGGCTGTTTTGTTTAAAAATAGATAGCGACGGACTTGTGCATGTTTTGTTATACTTGCGACTACCTCTACCAGATGTCTGAAGGCTGTTTAGCTACTGCTATGGGATGTTTTCATCACCTTGATGCATTTTGCTGTATGTTAGCTGTTTAGAAGCCAGCAACTATATTTATTTAAAACAATGTGCTTCCCTACATGTGCTCTGTAGAACGCTGCTGTGAGATATTGTCTATTAGACCTTGCTCTACTTACATTACTAGAATATGTAATATATGCTCATGCCTTATCTAGCGTCACTAGCCTCATTTACATGTTCTACTGCCTCTATGTGGATTGTATAAACACACTAGCCTTCTATGTAGACTGTAGATATATACTAGTGTCACATATACTTAGTAGCCTCCTCCTTACATAACTATAGTAGAAGATACAGTAATAGTAGATAAAGTGCTTCTTAAATGTTACTAACTGTGTTTTTGTTCTCCATCTTTTCTCTCCTCCAGCTTTTTGCCCTGAATCTCTTCCCCCTGTGTTATTGCCTGGGTGGATATTTGGACCTAACTAGGGCCATACTCCCTATTGCCAAGGAAATACTCTCTGCTGCTTCAGCTCCCTTCAAGACAAAGTATACCTAAGAGACACTATAAGAACGTAAAGCACGTTACACCTGCTAAGCTAGTACTACTGTACTCTAGCTCTCCTAGCAATAGCAGTATACTCCCTGTCAGGATTGCCAGCAGCCAAACCCACTCTACTATACTCCTCCATCTTCCATACTTCCCACTGCTCTTTGCTACTGTTGCTCCCTTCTCCTTCCATCCCATTAGTCCAAGTATTACACTGGTGAGCCTTGGATTCCTGCATAGTCTACTAGTACACACCCCTTCTCCATTCTTTCTGGGCTTAGGGTTTACCTCACAATTCTCCTTGTGCTAGAAGAAATTCTGACCCTAACTACTCCCTCGTCCATTCCTTTAGCCCACTCCTTACACTCTGTCCAGACTCACTCCACCTCACCTTCTACTACTTACACTTCACTCTTATTGCTTTTAGAAGCCAGCAACTGTATTTATTTAAAACAATGTGCTTCCCTACACGTGCTCTGTAGAACGCTCCTGTGAGATATTGTCTATTAGACCTTGCTCTACTTACATTACTAGAATATGTAATATATGCTCATGCCTTATCTAGCGTCACTAGCCTCATTTACATGTTCTACTGCCTCTATGTAGATTGTATAAACACACTAGCCTTCTATGTAGACTGTACATATATACTAGTGTCACATATACTTAGTAGCCTCCTCCTTACATAACTATAGTAGAAGATACAGTAATAGTAGATAAAGTGCTTCTTAAATGTTACTAACTGTGTTTTTGTTCTCCATCTTTTCTCTCCTCCAGCTTTTTGCCCTGAATCTCTTCCCCCTGTGTTATTGCCTGGGTGGATATTTGGACCTAACTAGGGCCATACTCCCTATTGCCAAGGAAATACTCTCTGCTGCTTCAGCTCCCTTCAAGACAAAGTATACCTAAGAGACACTATAAGAACGTAAAGCACGTACACCTGCTAAGCTAGTACTACTGTACTCTAGCTCTCCTAGCAGTAGCAGTATACTCCCTGTCAGGATTGCCAGCAGCCAAACCCACTCTACTATACTCCTCCATCTTCCATACTTCCCACTGCTCTTTGCTACTATTGCTCCCTTCTCCTTCCATCCCATTAGTCCAAGTATTACACTGGTGAGCCTTGGATTCCTGCATAGTCTACTAGTACACACCCCTTCTCCATTCTTTCTGGGCTTAGGGTTTACCTCACAATTCTCCTTGTGCTAGAAGAAATTCTGACCCTAACTACTCCCTCGTCCATTCCTTTAGCCCACTCCTTACACTCTGTCCAGACTCACTCCACCTCACCTTCTACTACTTACACTTCACTCTTATTGCTTCTCTGATAGTCTCGCTCATCTTCTGCTGTTGGGCTGAACCCGCTCCGTTCGCCCTGCGGGCTCACTCCGCTCCCCTACCCTGCCCCCAAATCCCACCCGCCCCTAGCACCTCTACATTTATCCCTCCAACAATCCACTCCCACTTCCATTCTACTCCAATCACTACTCAGTTCTCTAACCACACCTTCCCTCCTTTCCCACCAAAACTGACTTTATTTCTCCTCCTCATTCTAATCTAATTAACCAATCGTACTCCATTCCCTCTACTAGACCACACCCTCTATAGCTAATACCACTCTCCTTTCACATCTAACAAATCATACACTCTCTATATAACACTATCTCCCTTACACCAACATCAATATTCTATCACTGTGCTACTATTACTTTTCACAACATGCTCTCTAAATACTCCTCCATCTTCCCTTCACTATTACTTCTCCTCTCCTTATCTTACTTACACCATCTCTCCCAACCTACTATTTGCTTCAACTCCCATTCCTTTCATATAACTAACCACCACAATTCACCTCCACTGCAATCATACTCTCCCATTTCCTCCTATCTTTATCACTCAGACAACCTACTTCTTTTTCGATTCAAACTTATCCCCCATCACACAATCTCAATTCCTATAGGCACTAGCAAATCCCTACACTTCACAACAAACCCCAATCTCACAACCCTGCTGTCTATTAACCTAAACTATTACATACAACACCTGATCAGTACTCTCTTATCAGGTGACATCCATCCCAACCCGGGCCCTGCCACGTCAACCAGCACAACTAAATCCTTACTATTCACCTCATTAAACTCACAAAGTATCGTTAACAAAGTCCCCAACCTTCATGCTTGGCTTATACACAACAAACCTGACATCTTGACTATTTCTGAGACCTGGTTAAAACCACATATTAAGGACTCTGAAGTAGTTCCCCCAAACTACTCCATCATAAGAAAAGACAGACCTCTCAAAAAAGGCGGAGGAGTAGCCCTTATATATTCCTCCTCCCTAGTAGTTTCCCCCTACAATAAACCTATCCCACACTTACTGCTCCGCAATAAAGCTAAGAAACTTATCTCTTTCGATCGACAAAACTATTTCTTTACACTCCAAAACCAAAACAAAAACAACCCTCAAAAATTCTGGAAAGGAATCTCCACTCTCCTCCACCCCAGCAAACCAGATACTCCCACCCCAGATCCAAATGCTCCAGAACTAGACTTAGCCACCCAATTTAATTCCTTCTTTATTGACTCTATTTCAAAACTAACCTCTTCATTCTCCACCTCCTCCCCTTCTTCTAATACCCCATCACTCATCCCCACAATCCCTCGATCAACTCCCGACTTCCAATCCACTAATACCTCTTCCACACAAATTCTACCCTCACCCATACCACCCCAAAATTCAACACCACACAAATGCACTATCTTCACTTTAAATCCCATCCCTACTACTACTATTATTAAGAAACTCCTCCAGAAACTGAAACCATGTACCAATGCTCCTGATAATATCCCTTCTTACTTTCTTAATATAGCTGCCAAAAGTCTGGCCTACCCAATTAGCATCCTGATTAACCACTCCCTACTAGAAGGCACTGTTCCCCAAATTTGGAAACAAGCCTTTATTATACCATTACACAAAGGAGGTAACAATAATACCACAACCAATTTCAGACCCATAGCCATCCTGTCCCCCATTTCAAAGATCCTTGAAAAATGTGTGCAAATCCAACTCCTCCCTCATCTCCTAGACAACAACCTTATAACCCCCACACAGCATGGCTTCAGACCTAATCACAGCACCATGACTGCCATTCTCTCTTTCCTGGAAATAGTAAATAAAGCCCGAGACTCTGGACAAATTGTTTCCACCTTACTCCTCGATCTTTCCAAAGCCTTTCGATACTATCTCCCACAACCTGCTCCTAACTAAACTCTCAAAACTCTACCTATCCTCCTCCTCTCTGAACTGGTTCTCCAGCTATCTCTCCAACAGAAAACAAGCTGTAAAATGGAAAAAAGCAACTTCCTCCTTCCTAAACACCCCTACCGGAGTCCCACAAGGCTCCATATTGGGCCCTCTTCTCTTTAACATCTTTATCAATGACTTCCACAAATCTATCCCCTTCTCCAGCATTATCCAATATGCAGATGATTCTACTATCATCTGCTCTGCCTCTTCTATCTCCACCCTACAAAAACTCACTCAAGACGCTTTTTCTGCCACAGAGCAATGGATGCTATGTAATCATCTAGCTCTCAATGCCACCAAGACCAAATTAATGTTATTTACTCCCTCCAAACTCCCTCCCCACAACATAAACTCACTCTTAGTTACCAGTCAAAACAACTCTCCCCTTAAAATAGTGTCAGAGACCAAACTTCTTGGGGTCCTTATTGACAACCAACTCAAATTTAATTCCCACCTACAAAAGAACATCAAAAAAACACATACAAAACTTGGCATGCTATATAGACAAAATGCCTACCTCACACCTACCACTAAAATCACCCTAGCTACT